>NW_027176187.1:90000-97500 GCF_023055335.1 Clinocottus analis | reverse complement strand
TTCCAAGCAAGAAAGTGCATCTGAACTAAATAGCAGACAAAGTCCCAACTACAACTCAGTGGCTCATGGCCACACTTCTTTACCAGAGAATGCAGAGAAAGAAGCAGATTACCTGACTGAGACTCCAGCTCCTACTTCCGGTGGCTGGCCTTCTGCCATGGCTGCGGACACAACCCACCCAGAAGGCCACGCCCCTTCTGCTCACAGCCATTCACCACAGGCCGAGGCCGACCGGCTAGCAGCCGAGCATCACCCAGCACGGCCTCACAGACACAGGGCCAGAACAGCAGCAGGCGCTCCACCTCAACCTGAGAGCAGAGGGAACAAGGACGGCCTTGTGAATGCTTCCTCATCTGCTCAAACCAAATAAAAAGTATTGTTTATGTGCTGGAAAATTCAACACAATCAAATTCATAGGTCTATTGATATGAATTGGGACACTGGACTGATGATCCTGACCATCAGTCATTCATCCAGGAAACAGGTCAAACTGTTGGATATGGAGCTGCATCACTTTGAGATAAGAAAGAAAATACAAAACGGATTTTTTCACAACTTAATATGGCTTATCCTTAATGTCATTCGAGCTGAAAGATGTGGACCTGGGTCTTCTGCTCAGGTGTTCAGAGCACATGACCTGTAGAGACCACACGATTATAATCAGAGTCCAAAGGGACGACTGACTCCAACATAACGCGGTCCTTGTAAAAGGCAGTGGAGCTACCTGGTAAGGTGTAAAGGGCATGAGGTTACCTGGTAAGGTGTAAAGGGCATGAGGTCACCTGGTAAGGTGTAAAGGGCACGAGGTTACCTGGTAAGGTGTAAAGGGCATGAGGTCACCTGGTAAGGTGTAAAGGGCATGAGGTCACCTGGTAAGGTGTAAAGGGCATGAGGTTACCTGGTAAGGTGTAAAGGGCATGAGGTCACCTGGTAAGGTGTAAAGGGCATGAGGTTACCTGGTAAGGTGTAAAGGGCACGAGGTTACCTGGTAAGGTGTAAAGGGCACGAGGTTACCTGGTAAGGTGTAAAGGGCACGAGGTTACCTGGTAAGGTGTAAAGGGCACGAGGTTACCTGGTAAGGTGTAAAGGGCACGAGGTTACCTGGTAAGGTGTAAAGGGCACGAGGTTACCTGGTAAGGTGTAAAGGGCATGAGGTTACCTGGTAAGGTGTAAAGGGCATGAGGTTACCTGGTAAGGTGTAAAGGGCATGGCGTGCTGGAGACGTTCCTCTAGTGAGCAACAATGACAAGAATACAATGAGGGGTGTGACGTGTTCAAATGTTCCCTGGTCCACTAGTGCTGATCGGTTCTAGTCACACTGAATGAGAACAGTGAGGATCCAGACCGCTTGCATTTAATTGCACAAATATGTAAACACGATTCAGGCTACGAGTCAACCCGTGAGATTGACCGAAGTGAAAGCGGAAACAGCTGCCTTCGCAGCTGCTACTGATCCTCGGTGTTCTTAACAAACATGCACGGGGCTCCAAGTGTCTCCGGCTCGTGTTGACATTACCTGCAGTGACGTGAGCTCGCGCTGGCTGCAGAACTTCAAGGCAATGATAGCTGCTAGCTTACGAGGCTAACTAGCTACCAGCTAGTAGCAGGCGAACCCCCGGCCAGGCAAACGTCCCAGTAATGAAGCTTCTGAACCGAAAGCCCGCGTTAGTCCGTCTCCATGCAGCGGCCCCGCTCAGGGTGAGCGCGGTAGTCCCGGTGTCTCCACGCGAGGAGCGACACAGGAGCGACACAGGAGCGTTTAACGCGAGCGCACTGACACGAATGTCATCCCGGCGCTGTGTGTCCTTGTCCGGCCAGACCCGCGTCACGCAGCACGTCGTGATGCTGCCTTCACGGCCGTAGGAAATACGGGGACGATCAATCTTCTTCTTCTTCTTCTTCTTCTTCTTCGTCTTCGTCTTCGTCTTTGTCTTTTTCTTTGTCTTCTTCTTCTTCTTTTTCTTTTTCTTTGTCTTTTTCTTTGTCTTTGTCTTCTTCTTCTTCTTCTTCTTCTTCTTCTTCTTCTTCTTCTTCTTCTTCTTCTTCTTCTTCTAGGGAAGCCCTATCCAAATAAAAACTCTACTAAATAAATAATGACTCACAAAACACCAAGCACAATCAAAAATAAATTTCAAAAATAATAATAATAAATACAAAATAAATAAATAAAACAAATAGTTTTATATATATATATATATGTATATATATATATGTATATATATATATATATATATATATATATATATATATATATATATATATATATATATATATATATATATATATATAAGGCAAGACCTCGTTACTTAACACATTGGCTACTCCGTTAACTACTATCTCAGGGATCCCGGAGGAAATAACATATATATACATATATATATATATGTATATATATATATATATGTATATATATATATATATATATATATATATATATATATATATGTATATATATATATATATATATATATATATATATATATATATATATATATATATATATATATATATATATATATATACCTACACACAAACATTCAACAAACTAAATCATAGCTACCCAACAAAACTGGTTTCTTTTTTAGGTTTTGTAGCGTGATCGGAGATCTTGCCGGGGGAAGAGGAGAGGAGGACGGGGGGGATAGGAAGGCAAGACCTCGTTACTTAACACATTGGCTACTCCGTTAACTACTATCTCAGGGATCCCGGAGGAAATAACAATCCTCATCCGATATGAGTATAATGTCTTCGGTCTTTTATCTCACCCGGGGCTCAATCGTTAGGACTTTTGATTATTTCGTTAAGTTGTAGGTTTTGTTGAGGGTGTTTCACAGCTCTATGCTGTCAGGTCTCCACAGTGGGCTGTAACTTGTCTCAACCCGTATAGCGAGTGTGTGCATCGTCTACACTTCTCTCTGCCTGTTTGACACCATCTCATCATTATACTGACACTGCACAGTTTTCACCCAGAGATACTAACCTTATGTCTCTTTGGTAGATTCAGTCGTCACTTCTGTATCTCACGGTTGGTGGACAGGGAAAGAGCGTTAAATTGTTCTAAAGAACCAGAACTTTGTTTGGTGTCAGTCACTTACCCAATGGTAAGGCTGAGATTTATTATTTAAGCTCCAATTACCTACAACAATTTCAACTCATTGAAACAGTGCTCAGTGTCAAAAGTAAAAATGAAATAAAAAGTAAGTTCAGAGCAAGTAAAAAACACTCTCTCTCTCTTCTGTGGTCCTGCTCTAGACTGCCAGGCTCTCTTCTACTGATAGCAGAAGTTTCCCTTCAGACTGAAGCTGAGCCCTGTCCTCCAGACTCTAGCTGGGTTCCCTGTCCTCCAGACTCTAGCTGGGTTCCCTGTCCTCCAGACTCTAGCTGGGTTCCCTGTCCTCCAGACTCTAGCTGGGTTCCCTGTCCTCCAGACTCTAGCTGGGTTCCCTGTCCTCCAGACTCTAGCTGGGTTCCCTGTCCTCCAGACTCTAGCTGGGTTCCCTGTCCTCCAGACTCTAGCTGGGTTCCCTGTCCTCCAGACTCTAGCTGGGTTCCCTCTCCTCCAGACTCTAACTGGGTTCCCTGTCCTCCAGACTAAAGCTGGGTTCCCTGTCCTCCAGACTCTAGCTGGGTTCCCTGTCCTCCAGACTCTAGCTGGGTTCCCTGTCCTCCAGACTCTAGCTGGGTTCCATGTCCTCCAGACTCTAGCTGGGTTCCCTGTCCTCCAGACTCTAGCTGGGTTCCCTGTCCTCCAGACTCTAGCTGGGTTCCCTGTCCTCCGGACTCTAGCTGGGTTCCCTGTCCTCCGGACTCTAGCTGGGTTCCCTGTCCTCCAGACTAAAGCTGGGTTCCCTGTCCTCCAGACTCTAGCTGGGTTCCCTGTCCTCCAGACTCTAGCTGGGTTCCCTGTCCTCCGGACTCTAGCTGGGTTCCCTGTCCTCCAGACTAAAGCTGGGTTCCCTGTCCTCCAGACTCTAGCTGGGTTCCCTGTCCTCCAGACTCTAGCTGGGTTCCCTGTCCTCCAGACTCTAGCTGGGTTCCCTGTCCTCCAGACTCTAGCTGGGTTCCCTGTCCTCCGGACTCTAGCTGGGTTCCCTGTCCTCCAGACTAAAGCTGGGTTCCCTGTCCTCCAGACTCTAGCTGGGTTCCCTGTCCTCCAGACTCTAGCTGGGTTCCCTGTCCTCCGGACTCTAGCTGGGTTCCCTGTCCTCCAGACTCTAGCTGGGTTCCCTGTCCTCCAGACTCTAGCTGGGTTCCCTGTCCTCCAGACTAAAGCTGGGTTCCCTGTCCCAACACCTAAGGGCTGGGAAAGGGTGGATAAGGTTTTTCTCCTGTTCTAGTAAAGTTGCATATTAAGTCTAGTCTTCTCTAAATCTGTTCTTTCAGACCGTGGTCTGGTGAACAAGAAGAGTAAAAAGCAAAGTCCGAAGAGAAGGTCGAAGAGACCTTTTCCTCTGTGTGCATCACCTCTTGTACCTCACAGACACACTTAACCCCTCCTCCTTTTCTTTAAGGGTCAGTCCTAGATCTTGCCTCGAAGATAAGCTGAGGGTTTGTTGCCTCATATGGTCAAACTGGCTGCTGGACCCTAACACACAGGAGAGCTTTTTACGTTTACTCATAATATAGAAAAGATTATATAATATAGCAACTTACAGCATCCTATGCATTTTATACAACCTAATCACAAACTGTACTTTAAATAAAGACCAAACAGTAATTATATTGATTCAATGGTTAAAAAGATAATGGTTATACATAAGAATAGAATCGTTATACATACAAAATTAAAATGGTTATACAATAATAAGAAAATAGTTATACGTTTTTAATGATTACACTTTTTTACTTTCATAATTTCTCCATCTCTCAACAGTTTTTAATGAATTTGATATCAAACTTCTTGCGTTCCACTGTAGTACAATCATACTGTCCTATATCCTGGTCCTCCTGGCGTCCTGTCGTCTCCGAGTCTTTTATTAAGATCCTCCCAGGATGCCCCTTTCAGACCAAAACCGTTCTCTCCTCCCCTCACTAATATTTTGTTTTTTTCTGTTTTGTGTTTGACTTGGTCGGTACAATTGATAACATAAGCCATAAACAGGATCAAGTTCTCCACTGTCAGGGCTGTATCGGATTCCTCGGACAAACCTGCCTCTGCTCTGTTGGTTTGGTGTCTCATTCATTTCCATTTGTCCTTGTACCCTCTTCATAGCCTCTGAATAGCTTAAATTGTTTCCTGTGTTTACCTGCTGGATTTGTACAGCCCTCTTCCTGACTTCACATCCACTATATGTAACCCTGTGTTGACCCTCACAATTACAACATTTATCCTGAACATTATCCTAACACACACCTCTGTTTCTCTTTACAGACTGCTGCTATACACCCACACCTCTGTTTCTCTTTACAGACTGCTGCTATACACCCACCTCTGTTTCTCTTTACAGACTGCTGCTATACACCCACACATCTGTTTCTCTTTACAGACTGCTGCTATACACCCACACCTCTGTTTCTCTTTACAGACTGCTGCTATACACCCACACCTCTGTTTCTCTTTACAGACTGCTGCTATACACCCACCTCTGTTTCTCTTTACAGACTGCTGCTATACACCCACCTCTGTTTCTATTTACAGACTGCTGCTATACACCCACCTCTGTTTCTCTATACAGACTGCTGCTATACACCCACCTCTGTTTCTCTTTACAGACTGCTGCTATACACCCACACCTCTGTTTCTCTTTACAGACTGCTGCTATACACCCACCTCTGTTTCTATTTACAGACTGCTGCTATACACCCACCTCTGTTTCTCTATACAGACTGCTGCTATACACCCACCTCTGTTTCTCTTTACAGACTGCTGCTATACACCCACACCTCTGTTTCTCTATACAGACTGCTGCTATACACCCACCTCTGTTTCTCTTTACAGACTGCTGCTATACACCCACCTCTGTTTCTCTATACAGACTGCTGCTATACACACACCTCTGTTTCTATTTACAGACTGCTGCTATACACCCACACCTCTGTTTCTCTTTACAGACTGCTGCTATACACCCACACCTCTGTTTCTATTTACAGACTGCTGCTATACACCCACACCTCTGTTTCTCTTTACAGACTGCTGCTATACAACCACACCTCTGTTTCTCTTTACAGACTGCTGCTATATACCCACACCTCTGTTTCTCTATACAGACTGCTGCTATACACACACCTCTGTTTCTCTTTACAGACTGCTGCTATACACCCACACCTCTGTTTCTCTTTACAGACTGCTGCTATACACCCACACCTCTGTTTCTATTTACAGACTGCTGCTATACACCCACACCTCTGTTTCTCTTTACAGACTGCTGCTATACAACCACACCTCTGTTTCTCTTTACAGACTGCTGCTATATACCCACACCTCTGTTTCTCTATACAGACTGCTGCTATACACACACCTCTGTTTCTCTTTACAGACTGCTGCTATACACCCACACCTCTGTTTCTCTTTACAGACTGCTGCTATACACCCACACCTCTGGCATTTGTAGCAGCGAAGCGGGGGAGGGATGTAGAGGATACATCCTACTGTAACTCTCTCTGGAAGTCAAAATCAAAGTCATTTTTATTATCAATTTTGTGCAATTTGCAAACATACAGAAGATCGAAAGTATGTTTCTCTTCTGTCCAAAATATAGTGAATTGTGCAATAGTAATAATAATAAAGTGCAAAAAACAGTTTAAACATTTTAAGAAAGAACAACATATAACATATAGACAAATTAGGAACTATTAAGACTATGAAGGACTAAACTATAAATAAATAAATGACTGTAACACAGCATTCAGACATGTGAGTCTAAAAGAGGACGGAGTTAGACTCCGTCCTCTTTTTGTGGGCCAGCAAGTGGCAGAACTCTCATAAACTATAACACTATTATTTACAATGCCATCATATTATTTCCAAAGAAGTGAAATGCCAGTCAGAGTGTCTCCTCTGATTCTCTGCAGCTGCTCACTTCCTCCCCCACAGACACGTTTGCCACTGTTTTTTTTGTTTTGTTTTTGTTTACCATTACCGTAATGGACCTTCTCAGCGTGCAGAATCATTTGGGTTTACGTTGATGGCGTAAGTATATGAGGAGTTACGGTCACATTAGCGTTGCATACACTTTGCATTTTATTTTCTGTCGCCGGCGACAAGCTCGCACTAAAAAGGTTAAATCGGCTGATTCTTGACAAACCGACCACAGATTTGCTGCTTAAACAACTAACTTCTCTCCTGAAAGAGTCCTAAAATGACATCGTGTGACTCAACAACAGTAGTATTCACAGAACAACTTTCAGTTGAGAGTTTTCTCATCAAGTCCAGAGAAGATCGCATATAACAAGTAAATACATGAAATAGCTCCACCTACTGGTAGAAAGGTAAACCTTTACTGTGGTCTCATACAGGCTCTGCTCTGTGTTCACTCAAGAAACGACACAATACGATAAAAC
>NW_027176187.1:77500-82500 GCF_023055335.1 Clinocottus analis | reverse complement strand
AGGCATGTCCGGATGCGTTCTCTTCAGTAGACTGTGCATGTGCTGTCCGAAGGGGTTCAAAGAGCATGCGTCCTACAGGGAAATGGCTGCTGACCAAAATGTACACAAAAAACATCCCCGACGATTTGGGGAATTTTAAGATACTAATAGTGGGGCTGGAAGGATTGCTTTGTTAGACTGTTATGGAGATTTCTTTATTATTGAAATCCGCTGCTGTAAAAGATACTTACAGGCAGTTTTGTGAAACCTCACGGGCGCCTCAGAAGGTTGATGGAACTCACAGCGAGTCGGTGGAATTTTTGTACATAAACTTAACGGAAGTTATTATTTTGTACCAAGCCGATGTCTTCTCCAAAGGGTTGTAGTATTGTAGCAACGTGACATGAAGTTAAACAACAATGTGGCTGTGGAGAAAATGAAGGAAAAGTTAAACAAAAAAAAAAAAGATTCCGCACCAGATAATGGCTGCAAGAGGCCAAGGGGCATGGTCACTATAAAGTTTCAACAGGACATGTTAAAAGCTACCCGCAATGAGAAACAATGTTTGGATTTTGGAACATTAATAAAAAGCAAACACAACAACACTCCAGCACTGCATGATGGAAGATGTGAGCATCCAGTGAAGGGAAAATTCTGGGACTTGTTTTTTTACACAATGCAGACTAACACTAGGCTAAAAAAAAGACTGTTTGCAACGATGTACATACGGCTATTATTTTGTTAAAATTCACTGTTTATTTAGCCGGGTTGGTTGGTGGGTGCTTGTCTTTCATAACCCTGACCCACACACATTCATGGAAAAAGGCTGGTCTGAAACGCCGTAGAGATTCCAGAACGTCAGCCATTTTGAATGTACCAACAAGTGAAGGAATTATTAAGAATTGATTTCAACATATTGTCATGCAAACTCATATTTTGAAAACTGATCGTCTTAAATCAGTTTTCTTTTTATGTTCTCCATGAATTGTTTACAAACTGGCTCCAAACATATCACTTCTTATCGGCCATTCAAGATTATTGTAAGTGTGCGCCTAATATAATTTCACTTTGTCACTTATCACCTCATACACATTTTAGTAAGAATAATTCAGTATCAATAATATGTTTCTAACCACAATGTTTAGGATAATACAGAAAGCAAAATACATGTATGTAAAACTTTACATTTGTATTGTTTTATTTTGGCTCGTGGTGTCCCGGTCTTTCCTCCTGGATATGGTTTTCATGTGTTTAAGAGCTGATATGTAGGTTAGATGTTTTGTTGTCATTTTAATAGCACATGACTAATTGACATCCTGTGCTGAATACGTACTGTAATGCCAAATAATGTATCTCAATGTATTTTAAGAAAAATAACAATAAAATACACTATGTGGTTTGGCATTGTTTACGGAGCAACGGTGCAGAAAGATATATATATACATCCATGCATACATCAGTGGGTGGGCCATGCGTTTTCTACCTGTGCTTCATGACGCCACAGCTACAGGTTATTTGTTTCGTGTAAACGCCTTATTCACATTGCAATATTTGACAAGTGAAATAAAATGTGACATGAAGCCTATGATACCTGACATGACACCTAAAAATACACTAACTGCAGAGTGCAGATACATTAACACGCGCGTGGCCCGATGTAGCGTCATTAACGGATAATGCATGTAGTCAACATCGTAATAACCACGAGAAGAAATTCACAAGAACCTGTCACCTTTTTTAATAACACAAACACTGCACACAAAGGAAAGTCCTGTAAAATGCGGGTTATAGAGCGTATTCACCCACCTGACCTACCCATAACAACAAGCTTTGGCGGCCATGTTGGGGTCCATGCACGGCATTGTTTTGCTGTGTTTTATGCCGCTCTTCTTAAGAAATGACCATTATATCCTGAAGGAGACACAGTTTCAGTTCAAAACGGCGTCTTGTGATTATTGTACTGTGCCATATTGTTGATGTGGGACTAATATTTCAGAATATGATCAGCTCAACAAGACAGGCTTGTACTTCAACTTGTCCAGCTTCTCACATGATGCATCTAACTTACTTCAGCTTCACTCGTGTATGAGCCTTAGGACTGTTCTCATGTGTTTCTGTTCATACATCGGGTTGTGGGCACGTTTTCATTCACACACTCTCATCACTAATCTCCTTTTGCTTTTTCACCAAGCAAAAATCAATGTCTTTCACTTGCGCAAAGGAAACTGTGGATGGAAACTTGGGAGGAACATGGCAACTCCGTGGGGCGATGTCTGCCTTTACTCTGTGATTCATTTCAAGGTAAAATAAAACACTGGCTACATGGGAACAGATCTCAGCACGGCAGCCAAACAGTCACTGCTGGTCCTGAATGAGCTGGAAGCGGCTTCATCCAGACACTCGTCCTGGAGCCGGAGACAGCTGTGAGACTACGGAGAATAGTATGAACCCAGACACGGAGAACAGTATGAACCCAGACACGGAGAACAGTATGAACCCAGACACGGAGAACAGTATGAACCCAGACACGGAGAACAGTATGAACCCAGACACGGAGAACAGTATGAACCCAGACAAGCATTGTGAATATTTGCAACGCTTATGGTGTAAACACGGCATAAGCCTGCAGACTTTTGCACGCCTTGAAACTTTCCTGTGTGTAAAAACTTGTCTCCAGAACGATGCAAGATCCATTGCCTGCACTGGCGGCAGGCGATCCGCGTCTAACTGCTCATCTTGAATCAGAAAAGGATGGATTTCAACCACTGAAATCTTTCTTTGGTAACGCAGAAGGACATGAGGTTGCAGGGCTGTCGCATAATCAGACAGCGGACACGCTAGGTCAACTTCTTCTGACATTTAATAAGTGGAGCCCAAGATGGCGCGATTGAGATGCTGACGTCACGTAAATACGCTCTACACAGCGCACTCTGGCTCGCGAGCTAATAGCGAGCCTGGTCTCTGCCACTGCTGCTAAATTTAGAATCAGAAAAATCCACAAATGAGCCGCACGTTAGGGCTGTGCTTTGACGGTTTCACGGTATCACCAATTACACAGTATAGTCAGCAAGTTGTGTTAAACTGTATCAAGTGCATGTAACAACAATATTATTTCACAGGTTGATGTTGGAATCCTCAACCTTTAGTTATGCATTTAACTTTATAACAACAATTTATAACCCACAACTAACACTGTTTAACAGGGTTAAACACCACAACACAACACTTTGTGACACAAAGCGTTTGTAACACTAATAGTTGTACGTTTAAAAAATTACAAAGTCGCATTGCATGCTGGTTATAACGCGCAGGCAAACAACAGGAAGAGTACATATTACTGTATTGGTATTGAGTAAACGACCTGTGGCTCAAAAGTTAAATTAAAATCTTAAGTTATGAATCTTAACCTTTCCCTCCGTCAAACTGACGTAACGTTACTGTGAATAAATAATAAACTAATAAAGATCGTTAGATCCTCATAACCTCGACGGAGAACTCGGAGCCAGCGAATCGTTTAAAAAGTCCTGCCGTGTTCAGGTCTCTCTCACCCGGCAGCAGAGGGCGCTGACGGGCCCTCTGCCCGGCTCATCGTTCCCGCAAGCAGGGATTCAAACCGTCGGTAACTCTCTCAGTCGGCTGATTCTTGACAAACAGACCAGTTTGAAACTTAAACAACTAACTTCAAGCCAGAAAACATCTTGAAATTACATTTTGTGACTTAACAACAGTAGTATTCAGAGACCGTCAACTTTCAGTTTTGATTTCTCCTCTGCCATTGTTCCCCCTTTAATGGTGCCAAAACGGAGAAGATGAATTCCTGCCTTTCCGTTTCCTCTTCTGAGCCTATGCAGGTCACGTGAAAAGTGATCCAAAGATCCGTATCCGGCCGGTGGACGAATTGTTCACCTCCTGACCGAGTCTTCGGATCAACGATTCGTTCTTCTGCCGGAGACTCGTATCCGGCAGAAGAACAAAACATTTTGCTTTTGCGTCGCAGATCATATTTTTTTTTTTTAAAGAAAATCTCTGTTAAATACAGTCCAACATGACAATTTGTATGGTTTTAAATTGTCATTTATTATGAAACCTCCATTTAATTATCACGGCAAAAAGGGTAAAAGAGTCCCCTCAAAGCTCGTTCTTTGCCAAAAGTTGTTGATTGAAACCACTCAAGTCAATGAAATAATGCACCAAGTAATGGTAAGAAGAACACATTTCTGATTTATCTGAAAAATGTTGTTTTATAAATTCACTCTGTCAATCCGTCTCCAGCCACTAATCCAACTATATCATTTTCTGAAATTTTGATTCCTCCATCTTTTGGGTTGTTGTGGCCGAGTGGTTAAGGCGATGGACTAGAAATCCATTGGGGTCTCCCCGCGCAGGTTCAAATCCTGCCAACAACGACACTTTTCAGCTGTGTGGGCTAAACCAACAAGACAATCATTGACCTCCTTTCTGGCACATTTCAGGTCGAGTTGTGAAAAAGAGCCCCCTTAAAGCTTGTTCTGTGCCAAAAGTTGTTGATTGAAACCACTCAAGTCAATGAAATAATGCAACAAGTAATGGTAAGAACAACACATTTCTGATTTATCTGAAAAAATGTTATATAAATTCACTCTGTCAATCCGTCTCCAGCCACTAATCCAACTATATCATTTTCCCCAACTTGGATTTAACTATCTTTTGGGTTGTTGTGGCCGCGTGGTTAAGGCAATGGACTAGAAATCCATTGGGGTCTGCCCGCGCAGGTTCAAATCCTGCCAACAACAACACTTTTCAGCTGTGTGGGCTAAACCAACAAGACAATCATTGACCTCCTTTCTGGCACATTTCAGGTCGAGTTGTGAAAAAGAGCCCCCTCAAAGCTCGTTCTTTGCCAAAAGTTGTTGATTGAAGCGACTCAAGTCAATAAAATAATGCAACAAGTAATGGTAAGAAGAACACATTTCTGATTTATCTGAAAAAATGTTGTTTCTAAATTCACTCTGTCAATCCGTCTCCAGCCACTATTCCAACTA
>NW_027176187.1:0-65000 GCF_023055335.1 Clinocottus analis | reverse complement strand
TTTGATTCCTCCGTCTTTTGCGTTGTTGTGACCGAGTGGTTAAGGCGATGGACTAGAAATCCATTGGGGTCTCCCCGTGCAGGTTCAAATCCTGCCAACAACGACACTTTTCAGCTGTGGGGGCTATACCAACAAGACAATCATTGACCTCCTTTCTCGCACATTTGAGGTTGAGTTGTGAAAAAGAGCCCCCTCAAAGCTCGTTCTTTGCCAAAAGTTGTTGATTGAAACCACTGAAGTCAATGAAATAATGCAACAAGTAATGGTAAGAAGAACACATTTCTGATTTATCTGAAAAATGTTGTGATATAAATTCACTCTGTCAATCCGTCTCCAGCCACTAATCCAACTATATCATTTTCCGCAACTTGGATTTCACTATCTTTTGGGTTGTTGTGGCCGAGTGGTTAAGGCGATGGACTAGAAATCCATTGGGGTCTCCCCGCGCAGGTTCAAATCCTGCCAACAACGACACTTTTCAGCTGTGTGGGCTAAACCAACAACACAATCATTGACCTCCTGTCTGGCACATTTCAGGTCGAGTTGTGAAAAAGAGCCCCATCAAAGCTCATTCTGTGCCAAAAGTTGTTGATTGAAACCACTCAAGTCAATAAAATAATGCAACAAGTAATGGTAAGAAGAACACGTTTCTGATTTATCTGAAAAATGTTGTGATATAAATTCACTCTGTCAATCCGTCTCCAGCCACTAATCCAACTATATCATTTTCCGCAACTTGGATTTCACTATCTTTTGGGTTGTTGTGGCCGAGTGGTTAAGGCAATGGACTAGAAATCCATTGGGGTCTCCCCGCGCAGGTTCAAATCCTGCCAACAACGACACTTTTCAGCTGTGTGGGCTAAACCAACAAGACAATCATTGACCTATTTTCTGGCACATTTCAGGTCGAGTTGTGAAAAAGAGTCCCCTTAAAGCTTGTTCTGTGCCAAAAGTTGTTGATTGGAACCATTTAAGTCAATAAAATAATGCAACAATTAATGGTAAGAAGAACACATTTCTGATTTATCTGAAAAAATGTTTCTAAATTCACTCTGTCAATCCGTCTCCAGCCACTATTCCAACTATATCATTTTCTGAAATTTTGATTCCTCCATCTTTTGGGTTGTTGTGGCCGAGTGGTTAAGGCGATGGACTAGAAATCCATTGAGGTCTCCCTGCGCAGGTTCAAATCCTGCCAACAACGACACTTTTCAGCTGTGTGGGCTAAACCAACAAGACAATCATTGACCTCCTTTCTGGCACATTTCAGGTCGAGTTGTGAAAAAGAGCCCCCTTAAAGCTTGTTCTGTGCCAAAAGTTGTTGATTGAGACCACTCAAGTCAATGAAATAATGCAACAAGTAATGGTAAGAAGAACACATTTCTGATTTATCTGAAAAAATGTTATATAAATTCACTCTGTCAATACATCTCCAGCCACTAAGGGAAGGGAAAGAAGGGGAGAAGGAGAGAAGGGAGAGAACGGAGGGAAGGAGAGAAGGAGAGAAGGAAGGGAAGGAGAGATGGATGAGAAGGAGAGAAGGAAAGGTCCTGGGGGAGACAGAGTCAGTTAGTGGACCTGGTTCTGTTGATGAGCCCGACTGCTGCTGGGTAAAAACTGTTAGTGTGGCTGGAGGTCCTGGTCCTGATGGACCTCAGCCTCCTGCCAGAGGGAAGGGACTCCAACAGGTTGTGTCCAGGGTGAGACGGGTCGGCAGCAATCTTCCATGCTCGCTCAGAGAAAGTTCTGGAAGTGCACAGGTCCTGGAGGGACGGCAGATTGCAGCCAATCACCTCTCAGCACAGCGGATGATGCGCTGCAGCCCGGCCTTGTCCTTGGCAGTGGCTGCAGCGTGCCAGACGGTGATGGAGGAGCAGAGGATGGACTCAATGATTGCGGTGTAGAAGTGCACCATCATGGTCTTTGGCAGGTTTAATTTCTTCAGCTGCCTCAGGAAGAACATCCTCTGCTGGGCCTTCTGAGTGATGGAGCTGGTGCTCAGCTCCCACTTGAGGTCCTGGTGATGATGGAGCCCAGGAAGAGGAAGGACTCCACAGCGTCAACGGGGGAGTTGTGCAGGGTGAGAGGGACGGGTGGGGCTGCGCTCTTCCTGTAATCCACAACCATCACCACTGTCTTCAGAGCGTTGACATAATGCATGACAGGCCGCTGTTGCTTTAAGCCACAGGTAATACCTTTCACTACCATCACTATATGAACACGCAAACAGCCATTGATTGTTTTTATTTGCTTTTCTTCAAGGGGAAATGTTATTTTTCTCTTTGTCATAGTCCTCAACTCTTCTTTACCTGCGACTTCGCACCAAACAGAAAACACACTCCCCTTTCAACTCTTCCAACTCAGGGAAAATACAAATACAGTGGTCCCTCGTTTATCGCGGGGGATACGTTCCTAAAACAACCCGCGATAGACAAAATCTGCGAAGTAGTGAGCTTTATTTTTTTTACCATTATTAAGCTCCTAACCACACACTTGTATACACTTTTCTCAGACAGGCATTAACATTTTCTCACATTTCTCTCTTATTTAAACACTCTCAAAGTTTCGCGGTTTTAAAAAAATAAGCCTGAACATGTTTTCTGTATTCTGTCCTGTACAGGAGACGCTGCACGGATGAGACTGATAACAAGGTGTACAGTACAGTGCCTCAGCTCAATGAAGGCGCAGAACACAACACACGTTCACACTGTACGCTGTAAAAAGAAAAAAGAAAAAGAAAAAAAAATCTGCGAAAGGTGAACCGCGATATAGGGACGGACGACTGTACACCTAAACAAGCAAGGAAGGCTTCAGCAGGCCGGAGCAGAACTCTGTTTCAGTCGGATGGGGACAAGCTTCCTCCCCTCTCCTCACCAGCCTATGCACAGCAGCAGGAATAGAATACACACAATGCACATGTGTGTTAACCGTGTCCATCCTGTGAACCCGTTGCTGATACGGCTTCCTCTTCATGGCGCTCTGTCTTCATGTCTCTGCTGCTCCTCAGGGCCAGACACATATTCACACACACACTTCTAAATTTTTAATACACTGGATATGTGTCCATGTATGTACTCACACTTTTTCATAAAGGACCTTTTGCACAAAACACGGGGCAGTTGAGGAGCCAGAGCTCTGCGTTGTGGAACAGTGCTCCTTGTGGCCCCCAGCAGCAGCAGGAAGGTGAGCTGGATGAGCAGAGGGCCGCTGACCTGCAGGAACAGCAGACCGGAGCTGCCGGGATCCACAACACACCTCGGAGAACACGCAAACCTTTCAAATGTTTGAAGCGCTTGGAGTGGTGGCACGAGGATCCCAACAGAGAAGCGGCGACACGAGTCAACCTGAAGGAAACGGGCCGGAGGGCCTCGGGTGGGACCGACCGCTTCAGCCCACACACTCAAGCTGCGGATCAGACATGGCATCACCGGCGCCGCGGTGGTGGTCAGCTTCTGGGCAACACATTGTTCCAAACTGCTGGTGTCACAGGAGAACACACACACACACACACACACACACACAGAGTCCAGATCCTGTTGAATAGACTGAGAGATGAAGTAGGACTGTCAGGGTCAGTTTTACATTGGTTCTCGTCATACCTATCTGGGCGTAGCTTTAGTGTCGCAGCTGACCAAATAAGGTCTGAGTCAGCAGATCTGTTGTATGGAGTCCCTTAAGGTTCTGTTTTGGGTCCTGTATTATTTTTGTTGTATTTGATCCCCTTGGGAAAAGTCATCCAGAAATTTTCTGATGTTTCCTATCACCTTTTTGCTGATGATATCCAACTTTACTGCTCTTTTAAGCCAACTGAGTTCCAGAGGCTAAATTCCTTAGTTCATTGCTTGGTGGAGATTAAACAATGGCTAAGTGATAACACCTTGCAGCTAAATGTGGACAAAACAGAAACACTAGTTATCGCCCCCGATGACGTAATTCCAGGGATCAACCAGTACTTGGGTGATTTGGGCAAATCTGTTAAACCGAGGCTAATGCTGTGTTCACACCGAACGCGACAAAATCTGGTCGCGCGACCAGATTACATGCAAGTCAATGCACAGCTGCGTAGGAGCTGCGTAGACGCAACTTTTCTGGGGAGCGACGCAACAGACGCGTTTGACGCGACACAAACAGCGAGTTTTCCGCGGGGCGAACAGAGCGTTGGACGCGGCAGGTTGTCGCGCACGTTAAAATTTCCCAACTCCGGCGTCAAAAACGCGTGAGTCATAGTCGCGTCAGCCAAACGGCGTTGAGATGTTCTGCTCGGCACCGTCGTCCTTTTGTTGAATCAAACTTCAGCCGGGGATAGCGCAGACAGCGGACGTCATTCAGACGCTGTTGTGGGAATATGCATGGTATTATGAACCCAGACACGATGGAGTTTGATGTTCTGACGTATGTGGAATTTCCACAACAAGTATAAAGCAGAACTCATGGTTATTTCCATGGTGGATGACAGCCGGTTACCGTTGTAGTAAGCTGGACGCAGTTCCTGGAGTCTGTGAAATTCACCGAGCTGTGTGCGGCTACAGATGGTGTTATGAACCCAAACAGGAGGGCGTTAGATATTCCCACGTTTTTGTGACTTCCACAACAAGTATAAAGCAGAACTAGTGCTTATTTCTTCCATAGTTTATAGCGTAAAGGATCGTTATTTTCCCAGGGAGAAGCTATGGCGATAAGCCACGCCCCCTTTGTGGCGGCTCGATTAGTCATGCTGCGTTTGGTGTGAACACCCTTTTTTTGTCGCGCGACACAACTGATGTGGTAGACGCCACATGAATTTTTTTGTCGCGTTCGGTGTGAACACAGCATAAGAAATCTGGGTGTTGTATTCGACAAAGATATGTCTTTAGTGCAACACTGCAAACAGCTGACCAAGAATTGCTTTTTCCAGCTGAGGAATATCTCAAAACTTAGAAAGATGGTGTCACAAAAGGATTTGGAGCTGATCATCCATGCATTTGTGTCTTCACGGTTAGACTACTGTTATGGTTTGTTTTCTTGTCTAAACAAGAAGGAGTTGTCTCGCCTACAGTTAGTGCAAAACTCTGCAGCAAGAATTCTGACCCGCACTAATAGGAGGACATACATCTCCCCTATTCATAAATCTCAACATTGGCTGCCGGTTTCCTTTAGGATCAATTTTTAAATTCTGGTTTTAACTTTCAGAGCTTTACACACTCAGGCACCAACCTATATATGTGACTTGATCCAGCCTTACACCTCAACAGGGGCTCTGAGGTCCGTGGATCAAAATCTGTTGAGGGTCCCACGCACTCGCTTCCGGACCAGAGGAGACCGTTCTTTCCAGGCTTTGGAACGGCCTTCCGCTCTCCCTGCGCACCATGGAGTCTTTTGACTCCTTTAAAAAGGCAACTAAAGACCGTTTTATTTGTCCAGGCTTTTACTTAACTGTCCTGCTTTGATTGACATTGAGTTGTTTTGGCCGTTTAAAATCTTTTAAAAAATTTTTAAACATTTTTAAAATGTTTTATTTATTTGTACTTCTTAACTGTGTATTGTTTATGTTGTTATTTTAAAGCGCTTTGTGACCCTGGTTGGCGAAAGGCGCTGTACAAATATGTATATACATATTTGTATATACATATACATATGTATACATATGTATATATATATATATATATATATATATATATATATATATATATATATATATACACATATGTATATATATATATATATATATATATATATACACATATGTATATATATATATGTATATATACATATATATGAACATGTTTGCCCATTTTTTATGTATACACACATACACACACACATACATACACACATATATTGATGCTCATATATATATATATATATATATATATATATATATATATATATATATATATATATATATATATATATATATATGTATATATGAGCATCAGTATATGTGTGTGTGTGTGTATGTATGTGTGTGTGTATGTGTGTATACATAAAAAAAATGGGCAAACATGTTCAGCATAAGTTAACCAATAAACCTTTGTGAAATATTTTAATAATGAATGACGGTATCAGGTAAATAAAGTACCCCGGACACTGAAGGGAAACTTTATTATTATTATTTTATTAGTGCATGATTATTTAAACTCCCAAATACTGTATATTTGACCTACATTTGGTTGTGCATACTGGTGAGTAGAATGTTCACATTTGAATGCTGTAGATAGTTCAACATTAAAGGCTTTATGGAAGAGCTACAAAAAGTCAGCAGAACTAATTCAGGTGCTGTTTCAACGATGGACAAGTACAGTTCAGAGACATGACTTCAAATGGTGGACAGCTACGAGCACTTTGCAGTGGCCGCCTTCCAGGAGACAACTTGGTGAGTAGTGATGACATAACACTGGTGAACAACTGCAGCCTCTAACCGACACCACCTGATCTCATGGGAAGGAATATGGGGAGTATGATATTTTATTGACATTTTGTAAATAATTTGAGACTTTTCACGTTTCATTTCACGCCATGTTGTTACTGTCAAACTGAACTACTACTACTAGCATCACGTTTGGGCTGAATATAAGTAAATAAATGAACTGAAGCATCAACAATGTAACTTAAATGACTCAATTCCACTTTGGGACACAAACAGCGGCCTCCTGGTTGAAAGTCCTGTGCTTGTATTTCACCCATTCACCATCAATAGTCTTTCTAGCTTTCTAAAATATGTGAATTGTTCTGACAAGGGCTTAAATTAATACAAAATCTGTCCCTATTATGTTAGTTGGTGAATCTGGGCTGATCCATATGATTTACCGGCTGACGATCACTGATGCTGGTTCTTCCTTTAGAAACACACACAGTGTTGTAGATTACATCAGCACATGCAGCAAACTACAGGATGTGTTTCTGTTTCTCAGGAAGGGGCTGTTCACTTTCTTTGTTCTCACTTCAGTCGAAACATCTAGTGCCAAGTTATGTGTAAATATACCTTTGCTGAACTTAATGGAGATTATTGAAATGTTCCTGAAGTCTGAGAGGTGAAAATATGAATTCATGTGATGAGTCTGAATCCCAGTGTGCTCAGTCCATTATGAACTGAGAGCCAGCATGAAGGCAGCATGGATGCAGCAGTAGTCGGGCCAATGAGCAACGCAGTGGACCCTCTCATCAGCATGATGCATTACACGTGTTTGACACGTCACAATGAGGGCTTTCATATACAACGTAGTAGTGAGTCTGTTTGTGCTAAACACATCCACAGTGCAGCTGCTAAATCCACACAGGTGTTTCCACTTTGTGGCTAATGAGGCTGCTGCTCAGGTGAGGGTGTGAGCGAGGCTGAATCACATGATGTGATGTCACCACATTTAACAGGAAACAGGAAGAATGAATGTGTACCCAACTCATTTCATCATGAGTTTGTATTGTGACTTCATCAGCTGACAGGATGTTATTCTCATGAGGAGACATGATGTCCGTGTTTGAGTACCAGACAAAGGAGAGTGAGCTGCAAGATCTGTTCTGCAATGAAAGAGTCTCCTGATGAAACTATGAACACGACATTTCCTTGAAACTCTATCAGTCATTCACAGTCTGGTGTTCAAACACCTTGATCAACATGGGAATGAGTTTGTTTTGTTTGTAGTACACTAAGAAGAAATGTTCTATTTTATGAAGAATTTCCAAAATCAAGATTACATTTTTAGGTTTAGTCATATTTTCTCTTTACACTTTTGCCTGATGACAATGTTGCCTCATTGTATCGAGAGCTGAGATTGTTCTGCAGTTTTAGTTGTAACACATGGGTATGTATCTCATATGCAAGTGCCTTAAGAGGTGAACTGAAGAAATGATGTAACATGTTAATGACTACTGGAAGATGATGCAACACAGAGATCTGTGAGGTCAAGACCATTGCTTATGTTCACATTCATCCTCAGAGCTCATGAAGACAAGTA
Source organism: Clinocottus analis (assembly GCF_023055335.1). Taxonomy (NCBI): domain Eukaryota; kingdom Metazoa; phylum Chordata; class Actinopteri; order Perciformes; family Cottidae; genus Clinocottus; species Clinocottus analis. Next base: position 57,069 of record NW_027176187.1, on the reverse strand, counting down.
ACATGTTGGAGAACTTCACATTGGTCATATTTTCATACGATGGCGTAGCCGCTCTTCCTGTTGTTTATGTTGAGGCCTTTAAGAGGAGGAGACTTCACACATGCATGGTACAGTTTACTGAGCACAGAGTGTGTGTCTGATCTGCAGTATGGTATCTGCAGTATAGTATCAGCAGCGCCGTGCGAGGAGGAACTGGACCCAAGAGGAGCAGCCACGGCGGTTTGAAATGATGATCAAGCTTCATGAGTTCATCTCATCATTCACTTTGTATCTGTTCATCCACATGTCTGGAATGCACTTTAAACTACACAACTGTAACACACTGTAGTGTGTAGTTCACTGCTGAACACAAGCTCACTTTAAACTACACAACTCTAACACACTGTAGTGTGTAGTTCACTGCTGAACACAGGCTCACTTTGAACTACTGAGTTTGGTTTCTTCCATTCTGGAGCTTTCAGAGGAAAAACATTCATTCAAGTGTTTCTAGCAGAATATTTGCACTATTTGTGTGATTTAAATGATAGTTTGGAGTCCTTAAATTAAATACATTTGAGGGCGAGTATGTTTGCTGCTCTTTTTTTAATTGTTTCACCTGTGGTTGAATAAATGAAGCGGCGTCATCAGGTCACATTCAGTGCATCTTTTCCATCACATGAAGTGTTGTAGGCAGAAAGCCCTTCTTTGTCAGCGGTTGCATTGCATTCATGAGCGGCGGATGAATGCAGATGTGCGTCTGTTGCCTACGTGCTCACAGGAAGAGCAGCTGCAGACCCGAGGCCTGTCTCAAGACTCTGGGTTAACATAGCCGGGTTTCCCTCAGTTATCCAGCTGCACTTAACCAGATGTCTGCGGTCTCGCTTTTTGGTCTCACGTAGCCGGTTATCAACTGCTTAAGTCAACCCATCTAGATCTGTGCTCGTGCACATAAAATGGGCGGAGTTTACTCCGTTTGACCAATCGGCACCAGGGAGAAGCCGAGAGCAACGTATTTTACAACGGAGGAGCAGGCCGTGATCTGAAGAACGTACGACAAATATAGAGAAAGAATACTAGCAAAAAGCAAAATGCAACCCTGCTGCAGCAGCAAGAAGCCGCAAGGAATCCTGGCAAAAACATTGCCGACTCCGTCAATGCGTAAATTACTGGGTTTCTAATGTTAAATCACTGTCTCAAATGTATGTTCTTATTTTTTATTATCTTTTCGTTTTAACAATTTATCCTCACTTCAGATGCAACCCCAGTGGAGCTAAAAGATCATGAGAGCAAGTTAAAACAAACACAAGAACTTAGTTCAAAGCAGTCAGTGAGTTTATTATTATATCTTCCAGGCTTCACGTATGATGGATGGTTTTGCCGTCACGAACAACGCGCTGTCTGCAGAGCGCTGCTCTTACTATCCGTGTCCTTCCTCAACGGGACTCTGTAGAAATGGGCGGGTCTTGTTTCCAGGACAATGATTGGCCAGGAGGCGTCTTATATCCCCGCTGAGATCTTATCCGGGAACTTAACTTGCTCCGGAGCAGGTTAGGCGTAAGTTACCGGGGCAACGGACCCCGCTAAGAAGTGAACCAGCTTCGTGAGACGGAAAACCCAGAGTTAATCCAGAAGTTAATCCAGAAGTTACCTCGCTAAACTGAAATCCAGCTTCGTGAGACAGGCCCCTGCTGAAGGACTTCCTGCAGCTTAGTGAGGCCAACAGCAGAGAGCAGAACACACAGCATCCCCAACAGCTACACGTCACCAGCAACGGACCTCTGGCAGGAAGAAGCTGTCACTTCCTAAACCCACAGGTTCTTCATCACTTGTGTTTTATTTCATGAAGATATTTAGAAAGTATTTGAGTGGGCAAACTCTGACTGAGGTTAACGTGAAACTATACACTTTGTCTGCGTTTCAACTTTCATTGTATCCCACCTGCCATGTGAGACTTGTACATTTTTCTGATAAATAAACTCATACTGAAGTGTTTCTCTCAGAGAATTACACACACACACACACACACACACACACACACACACACACTTGTGTTTAATGATCAATTCTTTAATATTTACTAATAGATTCTGAAATAAATCAAATTGATTTCAATTACATTAAATTGTTTTATTCAGGCAATCATAATACAATACAATTATTCAATAGTATTCAATATATTAAATAAACAACAGACTGACAAGGTAGAAGCAATAAAATACTTACATATTCCTGTCCTAATAATTAAGATAATTAATTTGAAATAAAATACATATACACATATCAAACATTAACAACAAAGTTCCAACAGCAGAGCAGACAGACTGATTATAAGTAACTGTGACTGTCAGACACTAATAAGAGCACTCATACGTTATACAGACATTGTACTCACGTCAGTCTGTCTTTACGTCTTGATGTTCTTGTTGCTATTTTAATTTAATGTTGCAATGTTAAGGTTATTTTAATTCTGTGTTTAAAAAAATGCAACAAATGTGTTGTGTGTTATTGTCTATCTTTTATTCGTGGGGACTTAAATGGGAAATAGTATGTTAGATTACACATTGTAAATACATGTTTTTTATTGATTGTTAATGGTTTAGTTTATTCCTCTGCAATAGAAAGTGAAAGGCTTGAGGAGGTTCATGTTGTTTACAAAGAGTAAAGCTCTCGGGTCCTTTGGGACGCCAGGGGAGCGTCACTACGCTTCATTTAGGAGACAAAACAGCCGGCAGAGTTGTGCTGATGAGTTTCTGTGCTTTCAGGTGCTGAAAACTACTGAAGAAAAGAAGAGACAGATTCATCAGACCTTTAGAAGTAACAGACTATCAGTATTGCAAATACACATCCATATATTGGAATTGCAGATTTTTGACTAGGGCGTTCAGTGCCGTCTAATATTGTTTAAATGAACCTGTGCATGAAAGGATGCTGCGTCATTAAAGAAGATAATAAATGTCCCCACGATAATTATGATGATTATTAAGTATTGTATGCCTCTACACGTAGTACTTTATGCATTGAATGAATAATAAATAATAACTAATAAACTGTACACACACACAATTTACTGTCACCAATCATTCCCATTGGCTGGAACCTTGTGACATCACAAAGGCAGTCCTGCTCAAAGCTACAGCTTTAGAGCACTCAGGGGCCGCTTCACTCATATAGACTCCAGCCTGAGAGGAGAAGACACACAAGTTGTTAGGTGTTGTGGCGAAAGAACACTCAACCTGGGGCCCTTAACCTTGTTGCCCCTAATGAGCGCCAGGTGTCCCCGCTCTGCTGACGACCCTGTTGGCCACGCCCACCTGCACACCTGCAGGACAACGGCCAGTGGCAAAGAGGGTCGTCACACTCACTATAAGCTAAACTATTGATACTAATTATTACTGATTGATTATTAAGTATTTATTGTATTATGTTGATTTGAAAGTCAAGAATTGTTCAGTAAAAAACAATGAGACAGAAGTAGTTAGTTACATGGATGGATGGATAGTTAGATAGATATTTCAATTGGACTCACTTTATAATGTCTATGATATAACAATTCTCTACTTTTGAGATCCAGTCACAGGTCCAGTCGGGACTGTGTGAGACACATGGACTTTCCCAAATCTAGTTTTTGGCCGTTAGCTGCAGTTGTTTGCCACCGGTCGAGTCGTTAAATTTCTAATTCACCGTGTGAACTTATTTTTCATTTCTGGCTGAGCTACATAGTTAAATTTTACTCTCTGCTAACTTCCAGTGCAAAGAAGCTCCACAAACTTTGATCCTTTGTGTTTGTTTATTTGGAGCTATTGTGGCTAACCAGCGCTAGCATCTTTCCGGCTGGCTAGCATGCCAGCTCATTAGCTATAGCGCTGTGCCAGCTAGCCAATGTCACAAAACATCTACAAATTAATGCAAGTTAGGAGTTTTATTTCATGTAGTTATCACAAGCAGCGTCACACACATCTCCATTCCAGGGTCACGGTTTCATGTATTTACACATCCTCCCCTTGTCCTTGGGTCAAAATGTCAACATGTGTATCTCCCCAAACCCTGTCGCTGTCTTCTTAAGGTAGACCTTCAGAGCATCAATCTTGACGTGAGGCCCACATCTGTAGAAAATCCCTCAACAAACTTTTTGTATGTAACTGTTTCATTGAACTGAACGTGTTGGTGATTTATAGAAGAAAACTATAAAAACTGAAATAAAACCACAGTCAGGAGGGAGTGGGAAGTCATTTTAAGTCATAACACCTCCCTTAGCGCAGGAGTGGGCTTCCTCTTCTCACGGGCTTTTGAACCCGACACACTGGAGGTCCAGCATGTTATCGAGGGGAGGCTTCTTTTAGTCAAAGCTCGGTTCGACAAACTTTCTGCTGTTTTTATCAACATTTATGCTCCAACGTCCGGTGCAGAGAGGAAGCAGTTATTAGTCAAAGTGAATGAAGTTTTAAATGGTTGCTCCACGGAGGATTTTTTATTTTTAGGGGGGATTTTAACTGCACAGAAGATGCAGTTTTAGATCGCAATCACACAGAGCCTCATCCAGACTCTCAGCACGCCTGGAAGCAGCTGGGCCGGTCTCCCGGGTTGGTGGACGTGTGGAGGAGGATGCACCCAGACTCCAGACAGTACACCTGGTCCCACCTCAGAGAGAGCAGGGTCTCCTCAGCTAGGCTAGATCACATTTATTGTTTTAAGCATCATTTTAGCACTTTTAAGAGTTGTGCTATCAAGCCAGCTGGTTTTAGTGATCATTCTCTGGTTTTATCTCAGGTTTTTATCAGGGACATTTTACCCAGAAGTGCTTATTGGCATTTTAATTCAATTTTAACTTTTAATAAGAGCTCTAGAGAGGTTTTTATTTATTTTTGGGGTGCTTTTAGACAGCGGAAGGGTGAGTTTAACAGTGTTAGGCAGTGGTGGGACCAGGGTAAGACACAAGTTAGACTACTGTGTCAACAGCACACTCTAAACGTCACACGAGATAGCACCAGATCTATGAAAGATCGAGAGACCGACATAGTGGAACTAGAACATTTAAGTGAGTCCACAGGAGATCGAGGTTATAATGAAAACCTCAAAGACAAAAAAACAGCTTTAGCCGACCTGCTAGATAGTAAAGTGCAGGGCGCCTTGGTCAGGTCCCGGTTCCAGAACATCATGGAGTTCAACAAGGCCTACTTGGACATCATTGCACAGGACGTTTCGGAGGTTTTTGATGAATGTCTGGCCTCGGGTTCCATGCCAGTGTCCTGCAGGAGGGCAGTCCTCACTTTGCTGCCAAAAAAAGGGCAACCTGCAGGACATCAAAAACTGGCGCCCTGTGTCACTGCTGTGCGTGGATTACAAGCTCCTGTCCAAAGCTTTGGCCTCCAGGCTGGGGAGAGTTATGGAGCAGGTCGTCCACCGGGACCAGACCCACTGCGTCCCTGGCATGTCCATGGTGGACAACGTCCACCTAATTCGGGATGTTTTGGATGTCTCTAGTTCATTAGGTGTAGACGCTGGTTTGATTTCACTGGACCAGGAAAAGGCTTTTGACTGCGTTGAACATGAATTCTTGTGGAAAGTGATGGAGAGTTTTGGGTTCCACGCTGGTTTCATAACTAAGATCATGGAGCTGTACAGGGATGTTGAGAATGTGCTGAAAATCAACATCAGTCTGAGTGAGTGCTCCTTTTAGAGTGTGTAGAGGGGTCCGGCTTTCATTTTGGTTTCTTCTTCTTTTCTAAACAGACATTTTGTTAAAATCATGACATTGTAAACACATTTAAATCCTGATTCCAGTGAAATGAGTTCTTCCAGTGCAGGAGAAGCTCTAACAAACTAAAACAAACTAAAACAAACTAAAAGCAAACTAAAACTAAAAAACTAAAAACTAAACTAAAAGCAGGACTTAACGCGTCCTGGTTCCCTAAAAGCAGGAGGGCCAAAGGATGTTCATGTTGGTTGGACAAGACCTCCAACACTTTGATCCCCAACAGGATAGTGGCCAGTTCACCATTCAGTTCACAGCATTATGTCGTTAAGCATATCACAGAGACACTAGTAGACATTGTTCTCCACAGAAACATGTTGGGAACACTAGCATGAACTCAGTACATCAGACATTTAGACCACTTTGTCATCTTTGTGGTAAATCAGCTGATCCTGACCAGAGAGTCTCCAGTGTACAGTGTGGACTCTCCAGTCCAGAACAGAGAAGCTTCACTCCTGAATCCAGCAGCTTGTTGTGACCCAGGTCCAGCTGTTTCAGACTAGAGGATTGGGAGCTGAGGACTGAGGACAGAGCTCCACAGCTTCTCTCTGATAGGTTACATCTCTTCAGCCTAGGGGATGAACAGGGATTAATACAAAGAAAATGTTTAATCAAAGTAAAATATCAAACACGTGTAGTAATGTTAATGTATCCATAATGTCTCCACCTACTGAGCTTTTTTGGCAGCAGCCAAAGAAGAGCCTCCTCTGAAGCAGAGTACTTCTTCAGGTGAAATACCTCCAGATCTTCTCCTGATGACAGTAAGATGAAGACCAGAGCTGACCACTGAGCAGGAGACAGATCATCTGTGGAGAGACGTCCTGACCTCAGGGACTCTTGGATCTCCTCCACCAGAGAACCATCATTCAGTTCATTCAGACAGTGGAACAGATTGATGCTTTTCTCTGGAGACACATCCTCACTGATCTTCTTCTTTATGTACTGGACTGTTTCCTGATTGGTCTGTGAGCTACTTCCTGTCAGTGTCAGCAGACCTCATAGGAGAGTCTAATTGGTTTCCAGTGAAAGACCCAGGAGGAAGCGAAGGAACAAGTCCAGGTGTCCATTAGGACTCTGTAAGGCCTTGTCCACAGCACTCTGATAGAGATGTGTTTGATCAGGTTTGTCTCTAAAGACTTTGGACCACAGGGAGGTTGTTTGTTCTTTTGCCAGCAAGTTGACACCAGAGTTGATGAAGGTCAGATGGACATGAAGAGCAGCCAGAAACTCCTGAACACTCAGATGGATGAAGCAGAACACCTTGTCCTGGTACAGTCCTTTCTCCTCTCTAAAGGTCTGTGTGAACATTCCTGAGTACACTGAGGCTGCTCTGATGTCGATGCCACACTCTGTCAGGTCGGATTCATAGAAGATCAGGTTCCCTTTCTGCAGCTGATAAAAAGCCAGTTTTCCCAGAGACTCGATCATCTTCCTGCACTCTGGACTCCAGTGTGGATCTGTCTCAGCTCCTCCATCATACTTGACCTTCTTCACTTTGGACTGAACCACCAGGAAGTGGATGTACATCTCAGTCAGGGTCTTGGGCAGCTCTCCTCCCTCTGTGGTCTTCAACACGTCCTCCAGAACTGTAGCAGTGATCCAGCAGAAGACTGGGATGTGGCACCTGATGTGGAGGCTTCGTGAGGTCTCGATGTGGGGGATGATCCTGCTGGCCTGCTCCTCATCTCTGAACCTATTCATGAAGTAGTCCTTCTTCTGTGGGTCAGTGAACCCTCTGACCTCTGTCACCAGGTCAACACAGTCAGGAGGGATCTGATTGGCTGCTGCAGGTCGTGTGGTTATCCAGAGGCAAGCAGAGGGAAGCAGCTTCCCCCTGATGAGGTTTGTCAGCAGCACATCCACTGAGGTGGACTCTGTGACATCAGTCAGGACCTCATTGTTGTGGAAGTCCAGAGGAAGTCGACACTCATTCAGACCGTCAAAGATGAACACAACCGGGAACTCTTCAAACCTGCAGATTCCTGCTTCTTTGGTTTCAGAGAAGAAGTGATGAACAAGTTCCACCAAGCTGAACTTCTTCTCTTTCAGCACATTCAGCTCTCTGAAGGTGAAGGGAAACATGAACTGGATGTCCTGGTTGGCTTTGTCTTCAGCCCAGTCCAGAGTGAACTTCTGTGTTAGGACTGTTTTCCCGATGCCGGCCACTCCCTTTGTCATCACTGTTCTGATTGGTTCCTCTCCTCCAGGTGAGGCTTTAAAGAGGTCTTCTTGTCTGATGGTGGTTTCTGGTCTGTGTGGTTTCCTGGATGCTGCTTCAATCTGTCTGACCTCATGTTCATTGTTGACCTCTGCAGTCCCTCCCTCTGTGATGTAGAGCTCTGTGTAGATCTGGTTCAGAAGGGTTGGGTTTCCTGCTTTAGCGATCCCCTCAAACACACACTGGAACTTCTTCTTCAGGTTAGATTTGAGTTCACACTGACAAACTGCAGCAAGAAGTCCTGAATGAACACACAACAAAGAAGATCAGAATATATTTTTAACAGTTCATTTCCTCAAAGAATGAGTCTTTGAATATATTCTGGTCCATCTTTTGAGACATTAGTAAACATTCCATTCATCCAGCATGTTAAATCTTTAGAGAAATCCTCTTACTGCTCTGCAGACAGTCAGCCAGCTCCTCCTGCTTCATGCTCCTCAGGAAGTGCAGGGAGATCTTCTGAAAAGCTTCTCTGCTCCTCCTCCTCTGCTCTTCATCCTCACCACCCAACACCCCCTCGTCCACTCTCTGACTCTCTAAGCATTCTGGGTAATCTGAGCTCACAAGCTTCTGGATCTTCTTCAGCTCGTCCTTCACAAACATGAGGATGTTCTCCTCCAGCAGCTGGAACAGAATATTCTCTGAATGACAAACTAAAACCATGGAAGCAAACATCAGATCCATGTTGGACAGACTGACAACCCACTAGTCTAAAGAGTGCAGCATGGAGATGATGGTGAACAGAAGACATGTAAAAGTAGTTGTACAGGTACAGACCATAAATATGGAGTCCAGGTGTGTTGGATGCTGCTGGGCAGACGGACCTCTGGGAACCTCTGAGCTCTCCTGGTCCTCTCTGTGGAGGAGTCATGAACCATCAGCTCACATTGTGTCTGCACCACAGACTGTTTATTGTTCATGATATTACAACACAAACACAACAATAAGCTAAAGATGTTGTGTTTTGAATAATCATTTTACAAACCAGATGCTAAAGACTGGAGATGAAGGACAACCATCTGTGTGACAGTTAGTCATCTGTTTGAGGAACTTACTCTGGGTCATAAGAACGTTGTTCATCTCTGAAGTGAATTATCGCTCCTTTAGACTGATCACTCTTCATGGACACACAGCTGGGTTCAGGAGACTTTTCTCTCTGCTGCTGTGAACTGATAGAAACACTGAGATTTACTAAACATAAATGATTTCTAAAGATACATGTATTTTTCTGCTTCCACTGGATTTATTGGACAGTAAAAGTGATTTTATTTTCATTAACACTTGTAGTTAATGGTAAAGAAGACACAGCTTCTTTCATGTGACTTGTTTTTATTCAATTAATTAGTCGTTACAATGAGACACAATAAGTAAAACTACTGGAGTTAGTTCAAATCTTAGCAATAACAATAAAGCCTTGTTACCAAAAAAAAAAAATGATTCATGAGGACAACCCTCCAACAGGAAACTAACTCTTCATCAAACTGCACTCTGCCTCCAGACTTCTGCCAGTCTGCTAGTCTGCATAGTTTTATAACTTGTCCCAAGACCTCTGAATGTAGACAAAGAACCCCTGCAGCTCGTCTGCAGACCACTGAATTTGATGAATAGTCTTCTGAATCTACTCCCCAAACCACGACAGGTAGTCCCTGAAACTCTGGCTCCAGGAGCCAGACTTCTTCAGCTGGTCCCTAAATCGTTGGAATTGTTCTAAAGACTTTTTCAGGTCGTTCCAGTCATCTGTCTCAAGAAATCCACAACTATGTAAAGATATATCCTGCTCGACTCTGTGGAGGAATAAGTTCACATTGTGTTTGCACCAGAGACTGTTTACACTTAATGCTTCACATACAAACACCTACAGAGCAGTTAGTAAAATATATTGAGTTCTGTCATGATTGATCATCATGAAAACAACACTGTAAATGATGCACGACCAATTCTGTGTTTCATAACTGAGAATCAGAACAGTTAGTCATCTGTTTCATTTGTTTTAAGAACTTACTTTGGGTCATAAGAACGGCCTCCATCTTTGAATTCAATCAGACGATCTTTTAACCGATCACTCTTCATGGACACACACCTGGGTCCAGGTCTAGGTTTAAGTCCAGGTTCAGGTGCAAGTCCAGGACAGTCTGGTTTCTGATGGACTCTGCTCGCATGTAAAACCAGAATCAGTGAGTCAAAGACTTTGTGACAAGAGAAGAGTCATGGACAGTTAGAGATGGTCCTCTCACCTCTGAGCTCTGGTCTGGCTGTCATGTTCCCCACACAGACTGCTTTTAGAGGGAGGGACTCCCTCCTCTCTGTCCTCACACTGACTCATAGCAGAGTCCACACCTTCACAAAACACCCGCACACCAGCACACATTAGTTATCTTAATCATGACAATCAGCTCATTCACCTCAATACTAAATACACTCATGGGACAGTTTCCATGTTGTTGGCACTTCAGCTGCAGAGTCGTATGTAAGAAAAGACATTCACAATGTTCTTTAATATCTTTTGACGTTTGAAATGTCTCTCTACTACATCCAGCCAGAGCATGCAGTGGCAGCTGGTCCAATGATCCAAAATCAATCATGTGACCTTTTAGCTGCTACAGAATTCAAATACTTTCTAAAAAAGTCTGAAGAGAAAAGTTAAAAAGAAAACGTTTCTCAGACAGTCAAGTTAAGAAAAGATCGACTACAACCTGCTGCTGATTAACGTTCACACTGACAAAAATATATTTCTACATCGTAAAACGTCTGGCAGCAGAAATTACCATTAAATTAAAGTCAAAATGGCACTTATTTAACTTTGGTTATTTCATATAATTATTCAATTGATCTCCAACATCTGTCTGTTAAAGTTGAGATTTCTGAATATCAAACAAACTTCACTTTAGCTTATTTTACACCCTGTTAACATGTCAAAAGACGTCATTTTAAATGTTCATCCTATAAGTTTACACTTAACATCCATCACAAGATTAGCCTCTATGCAGACTATATATTGCTCTTCCTACAAAACTCATTCCAGGAAGCTATCAAAATAATTGAATCATTCTCAAAAATCTCTGACTACACAATGAACTGGAACAAATCATCCATCCACTACAGTGTAACAGTTGGCATGGGGCGGCCCATGCCAACTGTTTCCACCACCTATCCCTTTTTGCTCCAGTGTCATCACTTATTTAGGAATACATATTTCTCCTAGGATGTCAGACCTGTTCACACTCAACTGCACTCCTCTACTTAAAACAAAAACTGTTGAGCTCCTCTGATGGATGAACCTACCACTTTTATTTATAGGCAGAATAGCTACAGTTAAAATGACAATACTTCCTAAAATAAATTACCTATTCACAATGAGCCCATCTCTGCCCACACACTCCTGGTTTAAATCTCTTGACTCAATCATCATACAATTCTACTGGAAAAATAAAACACCAAAAATTAAACTGGCAACTTTACAAAAAACAAAACACAAGGAGGACTTGAAGTCCCTCATTTTTTCCACTACTCTCTAGCAAATCAACTTCAATCAGGCATGGTTAGATATAGAACAGACATTTTGTGAGTATATTCAGATTTCAGATCTCCCTTTTATCAGCCAATCAATCAAACGCCATCTTTGCTTCAAAACACTAACAATAGCAGAAACTCTGACTGCCTGGTGGAAATTCCACAAAATCAGAAACGTCACTTTTGCACTTTCAAAATTTTACTCCTATATGGAACAATCCTGACTTTCTAAGCCACAATAAACCTCTTTATCTCCACACATGGTCCGCTAAAGGTATCACTCATTTGAAACACATCTTCACTAACAACACACCATGGTTTCATTCCCCCATTTGGTTCAGAAGTATGGAATCGGAACAATCACTTTCTGGAATATCTGCAAATCAAATCATCTATTCCATCTAAAATTAACACAAAGGACATTAATTTAGAATTACCTCCCTCAACTTCACAATTAATTTATATCACCTCCATAAAAAAGTTAATCTCCAAAATATGTAATATAATTTCATGGTCTGACCAAACATCATCCAAACCGTCAATAAAATGGAACTCAGATTTATCCATCACAGCCAATGCTGACTTTTGGATTCAAATCTGCAATAACATCTACTTTATGACTAAAAATTCAAATTTACAACTAATACAAGATAAAATACTTCACAGACTTTACTATACTAGGCATAAAATGTTTTAAATGGGATTTACGTCAGACATCTGTCCACATTGCACTCAAAATAGTCCGGAGAGCTACATTCACGCCACCTGGCACTGCACACCAGTTTAACACTTTTGGAAAAAAACAACTGAGTCACTATCTGTCTTCCTGGGCTGCCTCATCCCTTTATTCCCTTCACTGTCCCTGCTAGGAGACATCACAACCATAAAGCTAAACAAAACTAGAAAGAGCATTTCCTGCAGAAAATGCGTTGGAATGCAAAAAGCTGAAGCTTATAGCTGAAATATTTGAAAAAATAGCTGAATATAGCTGAACATAGTGGAATATAGCTTAAAATAGCTGAATATAGCTAAATATATTTGAAGATGAAAGAATAGCTGAATATATATGAAAATAGGTAAACATAATTAAATATAGCTGAATATATATGAAAATAAGTGAATATATATTAATATAGCTGATAATAGCGGATTAGATGAATATATAAATAAATAGCAAATAATTACTGAAAATATAAAAGGCAAAATACCTGCTGAAAAGTGTTACAGTTCAAAATCATTCAACTGAACTGTTGAAAATCCTTGTTGTTTAAATGTTTAATTGGAAAATTTGAAAGGAAAACTGCATCATCTAAATCAGGAGTGTCAAACATACGACCCGGCCCGCCAGGGTGTCCAGTCTGACAGAATATAAATATATATATATAGATAGATAGATATAGATATCTCTCTCTCTATATATATATAGATATAGAGAGAGAGAGCGAGAGATCAAAATTAGCAAAGGTGGGATTTAAACCACTGATTGTCTTCTTGCAAGACGGACTTGCAAACCGCTGATCCACAGTCACAGTAGATGTGATCACTGATATAATTGTGTTGCAGAGTGTCTAGAAAACCATCTGTTAAACCTCAGAACGTGAGCGTCAGTGAAGCTGTTAATCCTGACATCTTTAAGCAAAGTGACCTGCACACATGCGCGCGCACACACACACACGAACATGCGCGCGACCATAATAACAAGTTATAACCTATCTAAAAATAGGACACGCCCCTAAGAGGTTAATTTATCTGAATTTCCTCAAGGCAATAAGATATTCAAAAAATCTCAACGCAGTCTTCAAGATACAACCCCATTTATGATTTGCAGAGAGTTTGGTATGAATCGGACGAACCCTAGGGTAATATCGCAAAAATGTGTTTTTCACAAAATTCAAAATGGCGGAAAATTTTGCCGGGCGGACTTTATAGGTCTAAGAGGCTTTTTTGTGAAGCAGGTGGAGCTGGACATGTGTGAATTTTTTCAAGTCAATCGGACAATCTGGGCGAGGGGCGTCGCCGGTCCAAATTCTAAGGGGTGCGAGAGAGGCATTTTTTGGTCGTTTTTTTTACGCCTATATCAGACGCCAATTTACACCAGACCTGACAAGCACTGCAAATTTGGTGAGTTTTGGAGTATGACAAGTTCCCCAAAAAGGCGCCCAATGTGGAAAAATAAAAATCAGAGGAAAAAGAATAATACCCCTTCCAATTACAATAGGGTCCTTGCAGGACTGACTCTGTCAGTCGCTCGGACACTAATAATGCTTCAGCATTCCAACTAACTAACCGCCAATTACTCCTTGTGGCCCTAACTATCGCCAAGAAAACTATCCTCATGAACTGGAAATTAAGGAATAACATACTTATCACATGCGCGCACACACACGCGAACCTGCACGCGACCATAATAACAAGTTAGCGTGGCCGTTCCTCCGCCAATCGCCACATTAACGTGGTGGAGGAGTTTGAGATGACAACATTAACTTTTCTCCGCGTCTCGGAGTCCAATCTCACAAACACTGGCGCGGTCGCGCGGCTCCAAAAAGGAGGACAAATACGCGTCCGACTTGAGGCTGCGCCGAACGCCGGACAGGGCATTGAACATCCGGACTGTCCGACCTAAATCCGGACGTCTGGTCACCTCAGTCCCCTCACCTCAGAATCTCCCTCCTCATTAATGGTAGCGTTAGCTAATAACTTTCCACCGGAACGTTAGCTAGCTGGCTAACGTCGCGTTCTCTCCTGCTGTGTTCAATGACTCCATTCATCAAGCTGGAGCTAACGTTAGCTAAGTCTATGTCAACAGAGCTCCTGGGTAACTTAACTTAGATATACCCCATGAAATATTATATTACCACGCACTCGGGCTCCCTTCTGGCACGCACATCTGTTCGCAGTTCACTGAGCCCCCCCCCCCATCTTTTTTAAAAAGATTTCCTTTTCTTTTTTTGGGCTTTTACTTTGAATGGCGATTGATTTAGGTCCGCCCTTGCACTTCTGTAGCATTACCGGACTATTTGCCGACTTGAGCCGGACGTGAAAGCACGTATTGTTCTGTAGTTTCTGTCCTCAACCCTAACCCAGCAGCATTGGAGCCGGCGACACCAACAGACTTAACAAGCTGGTTAAGAAAGCCGGCTCCATCATCGGCTGCAAGCAGGAGCATTTGGAACAGGTGGTGGAGAGGAGGACACTAAAGAAACTATTGTCCATATTAGACAACTCGGACCACCCTCTCCACCAGCTTCTGCAGGGTCAGCGGAGCACTTTTTCAAAAAGACTCATCACGCTCCGCTGCCACAAGGACCGCTACAGGAAGGCATTCCTACCCTCGGCCATAAGGCTATACAATAAATCCCTTGAGTCCAGATCCGTGGACTAAGTCACACTGTACACTGTACATGTATATAGATATACTGATGTATATATGTTATGTATGCTGCATACATATATTTTGCATTTTGCACTTTTTGCACATTTCAGTTTACATTTAATTTAAATCAAACCTCTGAATACACTGAATACACTGAATACACTAATTTATCCTCCGAATACACTGCTGTGTTTTGCTTGTTGTGTATGTTTTGCACATGTGTATGTGTATATGTATGTGTACATGTGTGTATGTATGTATGTATGTATGTATGCATGCATGCATATGTATGTATGTGTATGTATGTATGTGTGTATGCGTGTGTATGTATATAGATATGTATGTATATATGTGTACATGTATGTGCGTGGGCCACGGGTGGGTGTGTATGTGTAGGTATGTGTATGTATGTATATATGTATATGTATATGTTTGTATATATGTATATGTATGTGTATGTGTATATGTATGTATGTGTGTATATATGCATATGTAGATATGTATGTATGTATATGTGTGCGGGTGTATGTATATATATATATATGTATCCATTCCGCTTGCTTGCATGTATGTGTATATATATGTTTATACTTATTTCTTACTTATGCATACATCTGTTACCCGCTGTTCCTGTTATTATTTATTTTATTTTATCATCTGTGTGTTTAACTTAGTTTACGGCATTGGGATGCTGCTAGTACGACAAAAAATTTCTCCTTGGAGATTAATAAAGTACTTTTCATTCATTCATTCATTCAACCCATACTTACACCACACATACATATAAAAGAGACAAGAGACAATAATCACAGTGTAGGGAAGACACCTCACACTGCACACAGATACATTATACACAAGGGCATCAATCAGTTTTCACATTCATGGTCTCACTCTCTCATGAAGCATCAACAACACTCATCAAAACATCAAACATCCACACAGACTGGACTTTTACCAACGAGGAAGAAAAACTGAACTGAAAACATGCATGAAAAGCAATTATTGCTTTTGTATAAAGTGAATCAATTGCTGGTCTTTAACATCTTTAAGGTAAGAAACAGACTGAACATGGACCAAAGAAGGAGTGGTTTGTCCCTCACAGGGACCCTTACTACTGAACATGGACCAAAGAAGGAGTGATTTGTCCCTCACAGGGACCCTTACTACTGAACATGGACCAAAGAAGGAGTGGTTTGTCCCTCACAGGGACCCTTACTACTGACCAGTACCTTTTCAGAAAAAAATTATATATATATATATATATATATATATATATATATATATATATATATATATATATAAACTATGTATGTATGTTAACTTGCTGTTGCTCCAGAGTGCTGTTATATTGTTCTGATAACATTACTTTAAAAAAAAAAAGCTGCAATACACTAGTTTTTACTTCATTATTGAATTTGGCGCATAATGAGATTAATCGCGATTATTTTTTTTCAACTTTGCCCAACCCTAATATATATATGTGTGTGTGTGTGTGTGTGTGTGTGTGTGTGTGTGTGTGTGTGTGTGTATATATATATATATATCTCCTCAGGTGTCTCCTCAGAGTCAGGGGTATATGAATAGATAATTTTGTGTAAAGAAATACAATCACTGTCTTTGTTTTGTCCCATTGCTTTCTACTTTCCTCAAATGCTCATCTTTGTATTTTTTGTTCAGGCTGTGGATACTGCGTGCATGCCAGAGCTGGACAAGGTCAACGCTTTAGCCGAGTGTCTGGTGGAGTTGAGGAACCAGCCCTCCATGACGTTGAGCAACCAGATGGTGAGGAACATTTATTGTGTTGTCATAACACATATTCAACAACATATTCACACGCATTGATTTAGATTTTATTCTCATCAGCTGTTGTGTTCTCTCCCTCTACATAGGCAAGCAACATTGTTCATTGTTGCTCTTTGGCAGAACTTGGACGTCTTTTCTGTCAGGCACAGCTGAATACGGGGAGATTCAGCGGCCTGATTGTTCCCGCCTGATGGAGGCAATTTTAATCAGACTTTGCCCCCTTCAACGTAGTCCACAAAAAATTGGGACTGAGACGATGTAGCAGTGGGACTTGATCGTCCAGGACTATAAGATGATCAGGCAGTGCATTCTGGGGAATGGCACCGTGATGCTGCAGACCACCATGCAGCTGGTGGATGTGAGCCACACCACGGTTGTGTAGTGGCACAACAGAGGATCAAGAAACAGGACAGTTCTGTGGTCATGCAGGGAATAGCCCTGCCGAGCCGCATGCGCACGGGTATTACATTACATGTCATTTAGCTGACGCTTTTATCCAAAGCGACTTCCAATAAGTGCATTCAACCTTAAGTACGAAGTAGGAACAACAAGAATCAAGAAAGAACCTGGAGAGAACCAACATGCTAAGTTTTAATGATCTGAAAATCATTTGAAATAACCACTAGTTTTGCTTTATACTTGTTGTGGAAGTCACACAACGTGGGAACGTCAAACACCCTCCTGTTTGGGTTCATAACAGCATCCGTAGCCGAACACAGCTCCGTGAATTTCACCAACTCAGGAACTACGTCTGGTGTTACGTTACCGTTTCCTCCATTCACCATAGAAATAACCACTAGTTCTGCTTTCTACTTGTTGTGTAAACTCCACATAGTGTGAACATCAAACTCCATGGTGTCTGGGATCATATTTTTATCTTTAGTCCCAGAACAGCGTCTGAATGACGGCCGCTATCAGCGCTTCTTCCGGGGGTCCGTCAGCACTTGGAATCAGTGACGGTGACGGGCAGAGCTTCTCAACGCTCTTTGCGCTGCCTCAAACGTGGGTTTTTTATACTAAAGTATCCCATCACAGTGTTATGAAATTAGGATTCCTCATACATCTATTTGAAGTTAATATTTTTTCAAAGTTAATTTGTAATTTGGCTCATGCATTTAAGAGCTTTTTGAAAATGTATCTGATAACCGACTATTCTGAATCAATGCCGCAAATACAAGTCTTGCACACAACGGAGGACGGTGCATTGTCACAAGTTGGTGGACAAGGAAAACAAGCAGTGAGACACACACATCACAAACAATGGGCCAATGGAAACAGGAGAAGCTGCTGTCACCAGTGCTGTAAAATTACCATGCACAATCATAATTCATGCAGTGGGCCCATGTTACACAGCTGTTCTCCATTTCTTACTTATTATAGTTTATTTTTCTTTGCAAAAGCAAAGCTCCATTTTTATTAATAGTTGTTATTGTATTTATAAGCTATAGATCTATCTTAACACAATGTAAAAACGGATTGTTCTGTATTTGGAAATTGCATTTGAGAGTGTTTTTGGTAACTCTTCCAGGAAACGGTCCAGTGCTCTTCAGACTCAGATGTTTCTCCACTGAAAAGAACTGAGTCTTTGTAAGTTTGCAGACAAACCAGTGAAATCATTTGTGATGACAAAATTATGAACTATAACATTGTTGATGGGAAAGGCATAATTGGAACATTTAAGTGGGAAATATTCTTTAAAAACTTACTAATTGAGTCCCATCTCACTTTTTCTTTGCTAGATAACAAAGGAAATGCTTTGGATCTCTGAAAATACATCAATAACAAGCAGTGAAATAAGTGAGGATGAGTATGTGCCCATTTCTACACCAGAATCAGACGTATCGGAGGAAGAACTCAAACTGCTAAAGTCTCCAAGAAACTACAGTTCATCAAATAACTCTAATAGTCTATAACTAAAAAATAGTCTATAACTATAGTCTGTAACTAAAAAGGCACAGACAAAAGCCAACACCAATACATCAGACAAAAAATGCGGGAAATGGGAAGATTAGTTCTCCAAGCAAACACTGGCAAGCTGAAAACAATACTTCTTTCTGCCAGCGAACTTCTGCCATGTCGTGAAAGCTGTGAAGATGGTCTGTGGATGGAGTGAAGATACTAGCAGTTTCAAGATTCCATCGTTGGCGCTCAAACTAGGCCATAGTCTAACTAAAATAGTAGATATTGCAGAGTTCGAAGCAAGGATGTCAGAGAACAAGAAGGCCCTTGAAATGAGATGAGTGGGTGTCTTCGCATGCACTGGGGAACCTCAGAGAGCCAAAATCTCTTCTCATCCCCTACTGTGACGATGTTGTGAGACTGCACAACCATATTGACACAGAAAGGCCCAAGTATTGATCCAATCTGAAAACTGCACCAAATTTTAATTTATTTATTTATTTATTCTTTTCTCCTTTCCTCCCCCCCTCACCCGTCCTCCCTTCCGTCAGTGCTCTGTTGCTATATCCCTCTTCTTAAACTACTGTGAGCGGTTGGTCCAGTAAGGTGACTAACATCCCAACTAAGTTCACATCCTGGAATGTCAAAGGAGTCAATAACCCGGTTAAGAGACAAAGGGTCATGACTCATCTACAACCATTGACAGTAGACGTAGCATTTCTACAAGAAACCCATCTTTGTAACACCAGTGTTGCTGGGCTCAAGCGAAACTGGGTTGGCCGGGTGTTCCATTCCAGATTTAATGCAAAGGTCAAAGGGACAGCTATACTGATTAACAAAAACACCTCTTTTCATCCCAAAGAGATTATTAGTGACCCAAACGGGAGATATGTTATTGTTACTAGACAGCTCTGGGCTAATCCTGTGATTTCAGTAAACGTGTATGCCCCTAACAGCGACGACAGTAACTTTTTTGAGAGGCTATTTCTTGCTATACCTAAGCTCGATAATGGATTGCTTATAATAGGAGGTGATTTTAACCTTGTGCTGGATGTCACCTTGGATAGGTCGTCCCAGAATCCTCAGAACCTTTCCAAGTCGACTGGAGTTGTGAACAATGTCATGCATAAGTGTGGCCTTTCAGATATTTGGAGGTTTAAGTTTCCTAACACCAGAGCTTACTCTTTTTTCTAAAATGTGCATCATACTTATACCCGCATAAACTATTTCTTACTCGATAATAGACTAAAAGTCCTGTTCGTATAATGGTATTGTCATAACGGATCACAGTGCCATTGTAGTTGATTTAGACCTCCCATACCGCCCCCCTCCAAATAGAGTCTGGAGGCTCAACCCCTCTCTCTCAGATGAAAATTTTGTGGAGTTCATCTCAGCCCAAATACAATTTTTTCTAGAGACTAACTCCTCCCCAGAGATCTCGCAAGCTACTTTATGGGAAACTCTTAAAGCATACCTCCGTGGGCAAATCATAGCTTATTTGTCTACTACCAAGAAACGGAAAAACTATAAACTGACCAAAATTTCCTAACAGATCCTCAATGTGGACTCTAAATATGCTCATTCCCCGACTGCAGGTCCTAATAAGGAACACTTAAGACTCCAAACTGAATTTAATCTCCTGTCTACTGACGAGGCAACACATCTCATCTTAAAATCCAGACATATTGTGAATGAATTTGGAGATAAATCTAGCAAACTACTGGCTATGCAAGCCCGCCAAATGGCTACCACCCGCAATATCACAAAGATTCAATCAGACATAGGGGAAACGCTGATAGATCATGATGACATAAATAAAGCCTTTTTACAATTGTATTCTAACCTTTACACCTCAGAATTTAACAATGACCCCGGCCCCACATGTGCCCTCTTTGATAATCTGACTATCCCTACCGTATCAGAGGAACAAAACACCAACCTAAGTGCAGATATCTCAGTTGCTGAAATCATAATGGCCATTAATTCTATGCAGAACAAGAAGTCACCAGGCCCCAACGGGATTACGGCAGAATTATATAAAAAGTTCTCCTATCAGCTAGCACCAACTCAGCAATGTTTGGAGAAGCACTCTCCTTAGGTCAGGGGTGCTCACACTTTTTCAGCATGGGAGCTACTTTTGAAATGACCAAGTCAAAATGATCTACCCATTATATTTATTGAGAAATATATTGAGGATTCTTACAACTTATGTTGATGTATAACCACATATGTTGCACAACACAACATAATTCAGAACTGAACAGACTGAACAACATAATTATGTACATTTTTTGCCATCACCTGAGCTCACTCTGATGACTTGCACTGAATTGAATCAGCCAGGGATACATAGTCCAGACAGTAGCTGCTGACAGCCAGCCTCAAGCACATTTCCAAATGCTCATCAGTCACAGTGGAGCGGTACTTGGACTTAATTATCTTCATGTGGGAAAAGGCTGACTCACATAAATAAGTGGAGCCGAAAAATGCAGTCAAGGAGGTAGCACATTTCCTCATGTTGGGATACTTACCCTCTGCTAGTAAGTTCCAGAATTGTCCATGAGCTCTGGACTTCAGCTCAATGTCAGCTTGTAGTGTGAATATCTCATCTTCCACTCCAGAAGAGTTCAGGTGAAACAGTGTTGCAATTTTTGATGAGAGTGAATCAATCTCCACATCTTCCCGAAAAGGAAAACACATGAATGTTGCAACTGGCTCGAGCAAAGAAAAGTCTTGAAAGCGTTTTTCAAACTCTGACAGACAGTTGTCAATCTGTTCTGTGTAGCGTGCACTGTCAAGTTGCACACAGGCCTTCCCTTGCATCTCCAGCTCTGACGCCAGGTTCTGGAAGTTTGCCAAATCATGGCGCTGCAGCTTTGAGGACAGATGTTGCAGTTTGCGTTTGAAAGCATTAACTGAGCTGATCATATTGATCACTGTTTTGTCTTTTCCTTGCAGCTCTAGATTGAGGTTGTTCAACATGTTTGTCAGGTCAGTTAAAAATGCCAAGTCTAAGACAGGATTTCTGCTTTATTTTTAAAGTCCCGGAACAATGAGTCCGCTGCTTCAACGAATGCCTCTTTTACCATCTCTCCATCTTGGAATGACTTCTTGTTTTTAACGATGATGTGACTTACTCGGAATGATGCTTCGGTGGCAGCTTTCGCTTTAGAAGTAGCTTGTGTGAAAAATTACTGCTGTCCCAATAACTGGGATTTTAGCTCCTTCACCTTTGTCTTTCTCAGCTCGCTTTTCGGCGGGAATTCAGTGTCGTATTTTCCATGAAGAGTCCGAAAATGCCGCTCCACATTTCCCTTCTTTGGTATTGCGACGGTAGACTGGCAGACGAGACAAACGCACTTTGAAAATGTCATCGTGAAAAAAAAGTCCTCCTCCCATTCCGTATGAAAGTGATAGGTTTTTTTCTTTTTACTTGGTCCAGCTCCCCCACTCATTTTTATACCCTATCTTACGTTTAAGAGGAAAAAAACGAGCGAAAAATTAGGATGTAACTAACGACTAGCTTGTTAGCATTGCAGCGCTCAGGGGCGTTGTTTGAACACGCACAGTGACCTAATTGTACGGGGAAAAAAATCAGATGTCATCTGACTGGTTGTCCTGTGTATCAATCAAGTGACGGGATGGCTGATAGGCTGACGTCTAGTTTTTTAAACAACTCAACTTTATTTGTATAGCGTCAGTTCATGACAATGTCACCTCACCTTGTCATGCGATCTACCAATAGTACCTTGGAGATCGACTGGTAGATCGCGATCGACGTATTGAGCACCCCTGCCTTAGGTATTCTCCCTACAACTCTAAGACAGGCATCCATATCACTACTGGCTAAGAAGGATAAAGACCCGCTATTCTGTTCATCTTATCGCCCTAGCTCCCTACTTAATGTGGATTTTAAAGTGCTGTCTAAAATCTTAGCTAAATGCCTGGAGTGTGTGATTCCAGATATTGTCTCACCTGATCAAACCGGCTTCATCCAAGTCTGGCACTCCCACTCAAATCTACGAAAACTATTCAATGTTGTCCATTCGGCCCCTTTAACATGCCCAGAGGTAGTGGTTTCTCTTCATGCAGAGAAGGCCTTTGGCCGTGTCGAGTGGAAATACTTATTCGCTGTCCTCCAAAAATGTTGCTTCTCTGAGGAATTCATTGCCTGGATCAGATTACTTTACTCCTCTCCCCTAGCCGCTGTAATTTCTAACAATACTCAGTCTGTCTACTTCCCCATTGGACGGGGAACAAGACAAGGATGTCCACGAGTGTGATCCACCCGTTTGACACAGTGGATCACACTCTCCTCCTAGAACGCCTCTACAACACTGTTGGACTATCAGACACTGCACTCAAGTGGTTTCAGTCCTACCTCTCTGGCAGAACTGAGTACGTCTCACTGGGAAGATCCAAGTCCAGACTGCTTCCTGTCTCTGGTGGTGTTCCGCAAGGGTTGGTCCTCGGCCCCATCCTCTTCATTATTTACATGTTCCCACTCGGTCGTGTCATTAGCAAACATAGGATGTCCTTCCACTGTTATGCTGACGACACACAGCTTTATATCAAAACTGCAACAAATCCCTCTGCAGCCATTTCATGTCTCATTGCCTGTCTTGGGGAGATAAAGACATGGATGAGCAGCAACTTTCTCCAGTTAAACAGTAGCAAAACTGAAGCCCTCCTTGTTGGCACTCCACACCAGGTTCAGTCATCCTCCATAACTCAGCTCACCTTCGACGGTCAGGTCATACCCCTCTTCTCCACAGTCACTAATCTGGGAGTTAGGTTTGATCCTCACCTGACCTGTAATGACCACATAAAACACCTGTGCAAAACCTCCTTTTATCATCTCAAAAACATCTCCAAACTCCGCCCCACTTTAACTCTGTCAGATGCAGAGAAGCTCGTCCACGCTTTCATCTCCTTTAGACTGGACTACTGCAACTCACTTTTCACTGGGATCACTAGCAAGAACATCCAAAAACTACAACTCATTCAAAACAGCGCTGCCAGGATTCTGAGGAGAGTCCGCAAATTTGAGCACATAACACCAATCCTCCAATCACTCCACTGGCTCCCTGTCTCAACCCGGATTGACTACAAAGTCCTACTCTTCACACATAAATGCATCAATGGGCATGCACCTCCCTCCCTACAACAACTCATCACTCCCCAGACCTCCACCCGCACCCTCAGATCTTCCAGTAGCTTGCTCCTTCGGGTTCCCCACACCAAGCTCCGCACCATGGGCGACCGGGCCTTTTGCTCAGCAGCGCCCCGCCTTTGGAACGGTCTCCCTGACCATCTGAGGGCAACACAGACCCTGGACTCTTAAGACTGGCCTAAAAACCTTTTTATTCAAGAAGGCATTTTCACTTTGAGTTGACTTTTATGACCTTCATTTTTATGACTTTGATTTTAACTATGTGGCACTCTGAGATTCTCGGATGAAGAGTGCCTTACAAATAACATTTATTATCATTATTATTGTCCTCTTTCTCCTCTCTTGTTCGCACTAGCCGTCGAGCCCCTAGCAGTGGCACTGCGATTCTGTAAGGACTTTAAGGGTATACCGAGGGGTGACTTAGAATTAAAAGTGTCTCTGTACGCGAACAATTTCCGGCTGTGTGTCTCTAACTTATCTCTGTCTCTCCCCTATATTCTAGATATCCTGAATCAATTTTCGGAAAATATCAGGATATAAGCTAAATTTGCAAGAAAGTGAACTTTTACCTTTAAACTCCAAAGCGGAGGCACTTCCTTCCAGCCTTTTCCCCTTTAAGGTGTCCCGGGATGGCATTAAAAGTACTTGAGGATTGAGGTCACGCGCTCCTTCCATTCTACTTTTAAAAGTACCCTTAAGAATAACTGCAAACAGGATATGACTCACTGGGCCTTGTTACCATTATCCCTAGTGGGTCGTGTTAATCTAGTTAAAATGATAGTATTACCCAAATTTTTATATCTCTTTCAAAATATTCCTATTCTCATCAAAAAATCTTTTTTCATAAATCTTGATAAAAATATGTCTTTCATATGGAGGACCAAACCTAGTCGGATTAGCAAGACCCAACTACAAAGACCAAAGTGTGCAGGAGGCTTAGCTTTACCCAATTTTCTCTTTTACTATTGGGCATGCAATATCCAGAAGCTACTTCACTGGTTTGAAGACAGGCCAATTCTAGGAAAGGCGGACTGGGTACAAATAGAATTCTCCTCCTGCCTGCACCACCTCGGCTCAGTGATCTGTGCAGCCCTGCCTCTTCTTAGCAATAGCTTGAGTACAAACATAATAGTAAAAAACAATAAGGAATCTCCACCCGCTCTCCCATCAAATGTAATCATATGTTTATTCCCTCCTGTACAGATGACGCATTTACTCTATGGTCTGATAAAGGGATCAGGTCTATCCACAATTTATATATATAAAAGACACGTTTGCTTCATTCTCCCAATTATCACAAACCTATGATATACCGGAGAACATTTTTTTCCGCTACTTGCAGATCAGGAGTTTGTACAAAAAACTTTTGACTCATTTCCGAACAAGCCCATAAAATCTCATATTTACAGCCTCCTAGAACTTGACCCGAACAGTAGAGGATGATATCCCAAATTTACAAGCTCATTAATGATATCAAACCACACTCCTTGGAAAATTTAAGAATGGCTTGGGATTCAGTACTTGGAGTGGCTATAACAAATGACCAATGGGACTCTATTCTAGACTTGATATATACATCATCTACATCCGCTAAACAACTTCATACAGCTAAAAGTGGTACACATTCCTTGCTCGGCGTTTGGTCCTGATGAGATGGAAGCAACGTGCCCCTCCATCGTTCTCCTACTGGGTTAGGGATGTCATGTATTTCCTGACACTTGAAAAGATTAAATATACTCTCAGAGCTTCCTCGCAAACCTTTGATAAAGTATGGAGACCTTTTCTAGATTACTACAACTCCTTACAATAACCTCTCGACAAATACTAATGTTGATCCCCTATCCGTCCCATAGCAACAGTGAGCTGCCCCCTCCCTCCCACATTTAAAAAATATATATATATTTATTTTATTATTTATTTTTAATTTTTATTATTATTTATTTAAATTTTGTTTTCTTGTTTTCCTTAGCTATTAACCATTTTATTTATCTCTCTTTACTATTTGAGGATTGTTTAATGCAATTATTTTGACATTATGTCCGTCACCTGAATGTACCTGAATTTATATTTTTACGTATAAATTCCATAGCCTGTAACCCTACAGTTTGGAGTGGGTAGAGTCGGGAATGAGATTTCAAATTTCAATGTATAAATCCTCTTCCCTGGTGGGATAAAAATTGTGAAAATCAATAAAACATATTTACACAAAAATAAATATCACAAAAAAATGAGTAAATAACGATATAAAAATAAAGAATTTCCCCTGTGTTCCTGTAGCTACATAAATAAAATGAATCAGCATTACTATCACTCATTACGTTTTCACACACATTCGGCATCTGCATATGAGTTTACGTTAGCTATAAAAACATCAACAACCCTGTGGTACTTCACAAATATCAGCAAGCTGACAGGTGTAACTTAACTCAGCTGGAACCTCATGAAGAGAGGCTTCTCGTCTAAAGGCGTTGCTGAAGTCCACGCGTGAGAGACACCACGGCTGCAATACGGCATCATCTGGCTGCTAACCAACAGCGTCGCCGTGCGTGAAGCCAGATAGTTCACATAAATGCATATGGTTTACATAAAGCATAAATGCATATGATGGTTTACATAAATGCATGTGTGCTTCAGCACTTCTCCCCACTATGTGCTGTCGGACCGGGCTGTCCAGTCCAAGTACTGGCTTCTGCGTGTGGAGATCCAACGCCTTGTCACGCTCGTGTCACCTCAGCCAAACTTTTTGGGTGCAAATCACCTTGGCAGGTGATTTGCACCCAAAAAGTAAAGTGGGTGGTGCTCACTTTAACCTGGGGTATTAACAACAAGTAAATCTACATGCATGTAGTATGTAAACCCCGGGGTGTCTTACCTGTTCTCATTGACCCTGTACGCACAATAAAAGGAATTAACAAAGACACAAGAGAAGTAGGCTGCTGACAGCCAAAGTAATAGTTGAACAAATGTGGTGTAACTAAAGACAAATCAATAAACCAGCAAAAAAACAAACAGTATCAATAAACCAGCAAACAGAGCTCAAACAGAGCTCTGCCCCAGCTCAACCCAAAAGCAAAAAAGCATTTACATTACATTACATGTCATTTAGCTGACGCTTTTATCCAAAGCGACTTACAATAAGTGCATTCAACCGTAAGTACGAAGTAGGAACAACAACAGTCAAGACAGAACAATTTCTCACCTCACCTCACAAAGTGTAATTTTGGCCAGTTCTGCCCAGTTCTTTTGTTTCGGGTTGTCTTTCACTTTTGTCTGGCACGCCTTCCTTTGTATATCGATATGCTGGTGCATTTCTTCACATCTTCTGCGAATGGAAGAAGCTGGGGAGCATTCCATTTAGCCTCACTCTGATTTCTGAGGGCCTGGACTGACACAGACTCATTCCACTTTGTGTCACAGATCTGCTTAAATATCTGATGGTGCTTGGCTAGTGGGAAGATGGTTCTGAGGTCTCTGGGTGTACTGGTTTGGCGTTGGGCGGAGATGTTGTATTTCCCCAGTCGATCCAGTGAGTGGTATAATCTGGCCTTGTGGTGGATGGTTTGGGATTAGAGGTATGAGGTTCACCAGGCAATTGATCTTGAATCCCAGCAGGTGAAGATCATTTTGGTCAACTTTCTATGCGTTCATTTAGTGGTGATCTGCCAGGCCTGATGGTGGTCCTGCATCGCCGCCAAGAGCAGGTCCCATTTAATATTCCTCAATGAGTCCTCATAGTGTCCCCTCAAGGATTTGCATGTTTGGGAGGCACTTTCTGTGGTGACCATGATATCTACCTCACCACTGTTCTGTGATGGTCTTGGGTAAAAAGACTTGAGTTTTGTTATTGGGGCTAGTATATTTTATATTACATTACACATTTACAAAACCACTGGCACTAGAAAAGAATGGTTGAATAAATAGATTAAATATTAAAATTCAACTGTCCCTCAAGACCAATATTTAGGCTCATATCATCTATAATTGTTTATCTTATATCCACATTCAAAATGCTGTATCTTAGGGCAGACTCCCAAAGTTTAATGCTTAATGTCTGATGTACGATTTCTTGATGTTTTAGTTCTGTAGAGCAATACCTCACGCACTCATCACTGTGAGCCTTGATGCCTGTAAAAGGGAACTCCTTTTCACGTCACACACTCTGTGGTGGTCCAACTAGCTCAATACTGCTCTCTGGTTGACATGTCTGTAAAGATCCTTCCAAAATTTAACACAAACTATTACATGTGAGTTAGAATCTCCTATTTTCATGTGGGACCCACGATTTAGAAGTGAGAATCTTACAGGTTCAAGATTCAGGTTTCTTTGGTGTGGTCGGATGAAAATTGTAGCATGACCAATTTGTGTTTGTGTCTTTTAAATGTCTCACATGGTAACCCTCATTGGGACATGGTATGAGGATAAGATGGCGACTTTGTGTTGTTCCACTGACTTTGAGCAACTCAAATCCTCCCCCTTGTCTGAGTTTAGGATATGCCTCTAAAATACATTCTCTAAAATCATCTGTACTGGTAAGGGTACCTGAAAATAGAATATAAAAGATAATAATACAATCAACCGATCAAACTTGAAATATAACAACGTTGAATGATTGTGAAAGGTTACTTAATTCATGAAAAATACGTCTGTCAATCATGACGCCTGACATACCTTGGAATGTAAAACGCTTATCTCCTAGGCCTACAGCAGCGAGTCTATCTTTAGCGTATCGGTTAGGGACTAAGGACACATTTTTATCCTCAATACAACAGAAAGAGTGAGTGTAGGAATGAACTTGTGCGGGAGCAGCAACAGTTCGCCTCCTTGTCGTCGTCCTTTCTCCATTGTACCGACCAAACAGTCTTGAAGCCTCGGCTAGAATCAAGTGAAGGTCGAGCAAAAGAACTATAATCAGTACAAGAGAATAAGGACGTTACAGAAGAAACGTGTTGGCTAACTAAATCCTAACACACATGATGCACAGCATGAATGAATAAATCACTCATCACGGCGATAGTTATTTATCTACACACGGGATTTGGCATGGAAACCTGTTCCCTGCAGAACCCAACCATCCATTGGGTGCCTGGGTGATATGTTATGTGCCACTGGAGGGGAACATTGGACGTTTGTGATTCTTGGTGTTGCAAAAAAAAAAAAAGCCGTGAACACCACATGGCTCCCAAGTTCTGCTAAATATAACGTTAGTATGTTGGCACCTTGACCAAGAGTATTTAGGTAGCTAAACAACTGCTGTTATGCTGCCTAACGTTGAACATTTAAACAGAAACTTACAGTTCTCAAGCTGCTCGGCCACATCCCACAGCAGGTCTGCCAGCGGCCGCGGGCCACAGCCATGAGAGCTGCTCGACTAGACAGCTTTTAGACTTCCTCTCCATGGTCCATGTGTTAGGGATCGCTTGCTTCTGTCTGGCTCCCGTACTTGACCAATCCTGTTTAACTATGAGGTTCGGACACAGAAATACAGAAATAAATAATGAAGAAATACAGAAATGTAGAAATAGATGTATTTAATGATGTCCTGTTTAGGTGTAACTTATATTTATATATTCCTGTATTTATTCAAACATTTATTTATTTATTACTGTATTTGTGATGAACTGGCGCTGTGATGAACTGGAGACTTGTCCAGGGTGAACTCTGCCTTGGCCCCTTGACAGCTGGGATCGGCTCCAGCGCCCCGCGACCCTAATGAGGATAAGCGGTTAAGATAATGGATGGATGGATGGATTTATTTATACATTTATTTAAACATGTATTCATTTATTCCTGTATTTAGTCATGCATTTACTTATACTTTAGTCATTGTCTGTCCTCCATACGTTGGCTGGGACAGTCCACATATCTGTAAAAGCTGTTGTATCACTTCTTGTACAGAACTTTCTGGAATATGAAGGCTGTTTCTCTAGATCATGAAGCTCTTCATTACTAGACTCCTCACAGTTTTCTAAATCAGTGGTGTTATTTTGAGATGTTCCTCCTGGGCCATTTCATTACTACCAGAGACTATTTTTCTCCTGTCTGTTCTGTGCCGCCCACTTATCTGTGCATTAAATGTGGAGTACACATTAGTATAAAAGTTACATCCTTTAGATGGAGAGTGGACTCTGAGATGAACTTGTAAATGTGTACTGCGCAGGTGTGTGAAAAAAACTTAATCTGTGGAGAAAAATCACACAAGTGGCAGTGAAAAGTTACTTCAGTTTCACAGAGTTGTGCATCCTGAACTTTCTGGTGACTTTTTGATGAATGGACCGTGAGGGCATTAACGGCGGTCAATGTGCACATCCATTCTTGATGTGAACAAGGGAACAGTACAGTTTCCTTGTTCACAGGACCTGTAAAAACAGAACAGAAGAAAACTATTAGCTCCAGTATAATGTTCCAGTAACATTATAACTCTACTGCAAAGCATTAAACACAACATGCTAATAGTCTCTTACGGCAGCGGTTCTCAAACCTTTTCTAACAACTTTTTGTGACTGCATCTGTGCTTTTTCAAATAATGGAATAAAGATAGTTAAAATCACTTTCAAGTGAACCAGATTGGTCCATCAGACAGAAAAATAGAAACAAAAAAACAATCACTTTGTTAGAACACAAATACAGTTCTAGCTGTGCAAAACAAATAACTCAAATTTGACAAAAAAATAGCTTATTGTGGCTGCAATTGACCGGTTTTGTGCTGAATATATTTTCAAGATATTAATAATGATGTGCAACCTGTCTGAATTAGATGTGTGTGAGCCATGAAGTTGTATCAGTATTAGTGGCTGCAATGAGATGCTTTCATCTACAAATTTTTAAAAACGGGGTTGCCGACTCTCTGTTGAGCGTAGTATTTTGTTTTGAGAGAGGCAAGAGCAGAAAAGCCGACCTCACGAAGATTTAAGCGAGACGCCATTAACCGTGGACTTGTAACCAATGATGTAACCAATGCACGGCGGCTATTCATCAAGGAGCTGGAAAAAGAGCTTGTCATGCCACATATGAAGATGCGCATGGAGGGCACGCCCCACCTCCAAACGCATATCATAGAGGCAATGGGAAGATGAGGGTTAAAAAAAAAAAATACTGCCGCCATCCAGCCACCTGAGGACATCCGCTAGGAGGGCCAAGCGAAGGCCCTCCTAGCGGTTATCAAAGGCACAACAAGAACTTCTGTTCTGTGGCATCACGAATATACATGTAAACATATAGAGGCTGAAATAACCACAGCCACTAAACAAACCTAAAAAACATCAACAAAGTCACAAAGCTGTAAAGGTGAATTACAGGATGTGTTGGGTTTCACTGAAAACATCAAATTGACTTCAGTCATTATAAAACCTCCAAAACACAAAAACTTTGAGATAACTGACCACTCCAAACAAAGATATGACGTCAATAAGGTGTTTATTGATGTAGCCCAAATAATCATTTTGACATCATGATGAACATAATTTTCACAATTGAAGCTGAAAGTGGATACATATAGAAATAAGACTCATAATCTTTAGAGTTCAAAGGTTAGTGTTCATGCAAATGAGCATTTTATGTCCATGATTCGTTAATGCAATCTTAATAGACAACAATTAGGCCGTATATATGGTGACTGTGTGTGTGTTTGTGTTTGTGTGTGTGTCACTGACAAATAATTATTGTATAACAACGTATAAAAAAAAAGTCAGCTTTAAATGTCAATTTTCTTTTGTGCGAAACATACAGAAGATTGAAAAGTATGTTTCTCTCCTGTCCAACATGAAGTGAAATTTGATAATAATAATAAAGTGCAAAACAGGAAACAAAAAGTTTAAAAAGAACACATAAACAACATACAAATTAAGGTCCTATTATAAACTACATATAAATTAGGATACTATAATAAACTATAAGTGTGTAATATAGCAACAGTCAGACATGAGTCTAAAAGAGGACGACTAATCATCAAATCATGTTTTTCCTTTTTTACTCATTCAAAGTTAAAAGGTTTCATGGTTGTTTTTTCACTGAACAATTCTTGACATTCAAATCAACATAATACAATAAATACTAAATAATCAAAACAGTAATAATTAGTGTCAATAGTTTAGCTTATAGCGAGTGTGACGACCCTCTTTGCCACTGGCCGTTGTCCTGCCGGTGTGCAGGTGGGCGTGGCCAACAGGGTCGTCAGCAGAGTGGGGACACCTGGCGCTCGTTAGGGGCAACTAGGTGAAGGGCCCCAGGTTGAGTGTTGTCTCTCTCTCTGCCACGAGACTCCAGTGGGCTGGTGGAGCTTTGTTGTACCGTTAATTAGCAGAGAGTAAAAGTTAAGTAATTAGCTCACACTGTGTGAATTAAAAATGTAACGACTCGACCGGTGGCAAACGGCTGCACCTTCCTACCTTCCTTACTTATTTCCTTAGTTACTTGTGTGTCTTCTCCTCTCAGGCTGGAGTATCCACCAGTGAAGCGGCTCCAGCATATGATAATATAAATCAAAACTGTCTGTAGATGCTTTTCATATTCATGTGTATGTTGAAGTTCAGGTTAGGTTAGCAAGGTCAGTACAACACAGCTATGCAGCTGTAGTTCCATCCATCCATCCATTTTCCGCCGCTTATCCGGGGTCGGGTCGCGGTGGCAGCACACCCAGCAGACCGACCCAGGCTTCCCTCTCACCCGCAACATTTTCCAGCTCGTTCTGGGGGACCCCGAGACGTTCCCAGGCCAGCCGGGAGATATAATCCCTCCAGCGTGTCCTGGGTCTTCCCCGGGGCCTCTTCCCAGTTGGACGTGCCTGGAAAACCTCTAATGGGAGGCGTCCAGGAGGCATCCGAATTAGATGCCCGAACCACCTCAGCTGACTCCTTTCGATACGAAGGAGCAGCGGCTCGACTCCAAGCTCCCCCCTGATGTCCGAGCTCCTTACCCTATCTCTAAGGCTGAGCCCGGCCACCCTACGGAGGAAGCTCATTTCGGCCGCTTGTATCCGCGACCTCGTTCTTTCGGTCACGACCCAGAGTTCGTGACCATAGGTGAGGGTTGGAACGTAGACCGACCAGTAAATAGAGAGCTTCGCCTTCCGACTTAGCTCCCTCTTCACCAAGACGGACCGGTACAGCGCCTGTTTTACTGCTGCAGCCGCACCGATCCGCCTGTCGATCTCTCGCTCCACCTTACCCTCACTCGTGAACAAGACCCCGAGGTACTTGAACTCCTTCGCTTGGGGCAGGCATGTTGTCCCCACCTGAAGGGAGCAATCCACCGGTTTCCGGCAGAGAACCATGGCCTCGGATTTGGAGGCGCTAACCCTCATCCCTGCCGCTTCACACTCGGCTGCAAAACGCCCCAGCGAATGCTGTTTGCTTCCTCGGAACGTGACCACGTTCCGAGGAAGCAAACAGGACCACATCATCTGCAAACAGCAGAGAGGCGATCCCGAGGCCCCCGAACCGGATTTCCTCCGCCCCCCGGCTGCGCCTAGAAATCCTGTCCATGAAGGTCACAAACAGGACCGGTGATAAAGGGCAGCCCTGGCGGAGGCCAACACCCACCGGGAACGTGTCTGACTTAATACCGAGGATACGGACACAACTCCTACTGCAGGCGTATAGAGACCGAATAGCCCGTGCCAACGGATCCGGCACCCCGTACTCCTGCAGCACCCCCCACAGAACCCCCCGAGGGACCCGGTCGAAAGCCTTCTCCAAGTCCACAAAGCACATGTAGACTGGTTGGGCAAACTCCCAAGACCCCTCCAGTAGTCCCGCAAGGGTAAAGAGCTGGTCCACTGTTCCACGACCGGGACGGAATCCGCACTGTTCCTCTTGAATCCGAGGTTCGACAAGCGGTCGGAGTCTCCTTTCCAGCACCCTGGCATAAGCTTTTCCCGGGAGGCTGAGTAGTGTGATACCACGATAGTTCGAGCACACTCTCCGGTCCCCCTTCTTGAAAATGGGAACCACCACCCCGGTCTGCCAGTCCATGGGCACTGTTCCCGACCCCCATGCGACACTGAAAAGGCGTGTCAGCCAAGACAGCCCAGCAATGTCCAGCGCTTTCAGCATCTCAGGGCGGATTTCATCCACCCCCGGC
This sequence comes from Clinocottus analis, assembly GCF_023055335.1. Taxonomy (NCBI): domain Eukaryota; kingdom Metazoa; phylum Chordata; class Actinopteri; order Perciformes; family Cottidae; genus Clinocottus; species Clinocottus analis. The sequence continues at coordinate 23,285 of NW_027176187.1, read as the reverse complement.
GCCTTGCCACCAAGAAGCTCTTTAACTACCTTAGTGACCTCTGCCAGGGATATGGGTGCACCCACCCCAAGGTCTTCAGGCACTGCCCCCTCCCCAGGGGACATGTTGGCCGGGTTTAGGAGTTCCTCAAAGTGCTCTTTCCACCGTCCGACGATGTCCCCAGTCCGAGTCAGCAGTTCCCCTCCCCCGCTGAGAACAGCCTGGGGTAGGCCCTGCTTTCCCTTTCTGATCCGCCGGATGGTTTGCCGGTACCCATCAGCTGCTTCAGGAGACCCCTGGGCCAACCAGGCCCGAAAGGCCTCCTTCTTCAACTTGACGGCTTCCCTCACCCCCGGTGTCCACCACCGGGTTCTCGGGTTACCGCCGCGACAGGCACCGACGACCTTCCGACCACAACTCTTGACAGCAGCTTCCACAATAGAGGCTTTGAACAAGGTCCACTCGGATTCCATGTCCCCAACCTCCCTCAGGATGCGTGAAAAGTTCTTCCGGAGGTGGGAGTTGAAGACCTTCCGGACAGGATCCTCAGCTAGACGTTCCCAGTTCACCCTCACAACACGTTTGGGCTTGCCAGGTCTTTCCAGCCGCCTCCCTCGCCATCTGATCCAACTCACCACCAGGTGGTGATCAGTTGACAGCTCTGCTCCTCTCTTTACCCGAGTGTCCAAGACATACGGCCGCAGGTCAGATGATACGATTACAAAGTCGATCATTGATCTTTGGCCTAAGGTGTTCTGGTACCAAGTACACTTATGAACCACCTTATGCTCAAACATGGTGTTTGTGATGGCCAAACCGTGGCTAGCACAGAAGTCCAACAACAGAACACCGTTCGGGTTCAGATCGGGCAAGCCGTTCCTCCCAATCACCCCCCGCCAAGTTTCACTGTCATTACCCACGTGACCGTTGAAGTCTCCCAGGAGAACTATAGAGTCGGCAGGAGGCGCCCTCTCCAGGACCCCTCCAACCGACTCCAAGAAGGCCGGATACTCCGAGCTGCTGTTCGGTGCATAAGCACAAACAACAGTCAGAGCCTTACTCCCCGCAACCCGAAGGCGCAGGGAGGCGACCCTCTCGTTCACCGGAAAAAACTCCAACATAGCGGCGCTCAGCCGGGGACTCGTGAGTATCCCCACACCCGCCCGGCGCCTCTCACCCTGGGCAACTCCAGAAAAGGACAAAGTCCAACCCTTCTCCAGGAGCTTGGTTCCAGAGCCCTTGCTGTGCGTGGAGGTGACCCCAACTATATCTATCTGGTACCGTTCCACCTCCTGCACCAGCTCCGGCTCTTTCCCCGCTAGCGAGGTGACGTTCCACGTCCCTAGAGCTAGTCCATGCTGCCGGCGATCGGCTCGCCCAGGTCTTCTGCCTGGTCTGCCGCCCGGTCTGCATTGCACCCGACCCCGATGATCCTCTCCGCGGGTGGTGGGTCCACGGAGTGGCTGCGGCACCATGTTGTTCTTTCGGGCTAAGCCCGACCGGGCCCCATGGGCGAAAGCCCGGCCGCCAGACGCTCGCCGACGAGCTCGCCTCCCAGGTCTGGCTCCAGGAGGGTGCCCCGGTTTCCCTTGTCCGGGCGAGGTGACTAAGCTGTTAGCGCTGCTTGTAGTTGTGTCTAGAAATGTTTGGTTCTCATGGAAACTTTAGTCACACGCCTGCACTCCTCAACACACACACACACACACACACACACACACACACACACACACAGACAGACAGACTTGTTTATCAGTATGTTGACAGTAGAGAGAAGCAGACTGGACGTTGCACGTCTCTTTCTGTGAGAAGAGATGAGAACACAGGATTCTCCTCCTCTTGACAGTTTAGAAGTTTAGAGACAATTAAATGTTACTTTGCTTTTGACATGTTGATGACGGAAAACCGTGTATTAAAGAGTCGAACTTCCGGCTGTTCAGTGTGTTGTCTTAGAGTCAGACGGTCAACCTGCGTTGACTGGACGACTCCCTGCTTTTGCAACTGCAGAGCTTAGTACTTTACCTGTGATCGAGGAAATAAATTACGAGAAAAAGAGAAGTTGTCGAACTGAATTCTTCTGGAGGCTACACCAGGCTTCCAATAATTATTCACGCTAACACACATATGTGAATGAGTGTTTACAGTAAATTGTGTGTGTACAGTTTATTAGAAAAGATGGAGGTCATCCACTTAATACATTCATACAATGTACTACGTGGACAAGCATACAATACTTAATAATCATCATTATTCCCTTGTTAGTCTCATCGAGGGGACATTTATTGTCTTCTTTAAAGTTCTGATAAATCCGTGTCTCTTCTTTTCTTCAGTCGTTTTCAGCACCTGAAAGCACAGAAACTCATCAGCACAACACTGCCGGCTGTTTTGTCTCCTGAATGAAGCGTAGTGACGCTCCCCTGGGGTCTAACAGGCTATTTCACATTTAAGTCCCCACAAATAAAAGATAAATAATACACATTCAATGCATTTGTTGCATTTTTTCAACACAGAATGAAAATAACATTAACATTGTAACACTGAATTAAAATAGCTTTAACATTTTAACATTAAATTAAAATAACTTTAACATTGTTACGCTGAATTAAAATAGTAACTAGAAAATTTCGCAAGAAATTTTGAAAGTGTGGCTACTACTGCCGTAAGAAGTCACAGTATATAGCTTTTGTTTATGACGCTGTCTCTCCTCAAAAAGACTTGAGTTGGTTTGTGTGTTAAACTGATTGGCTGATATGAAGCGCCTGTGTGCTCTCGTGGTCATGGTGACTAAGTGAGAGCCAGCAGACTGATTAGAGGCAGACTGGACTGTGGACTTAAGGAAATAAACTACTGAATGTACTGAACACACGCCAACGTATATGCAATATCATACCATCTTATTAATGATCACAGTGTTGACAACTACAATCCTCAATCAGTGGTAGAAAGAACCAAAGTCCTGTATGGACCTCATGAGGACCCCATAGTGAGTTCTAGAGAGAACCTTTAGTTCCTGTTGGAAACCTGTGTGGGATCTTGTTTGGACCCTTAAAGATAGAAACCTTCATATGTGGTTCTGGTTAAAACTCTTGATGCTTAGTTCTAGGTAGAACTCTGTGTAAAGGAACCTTGAGGAAAGGTTCTCCCTGGAACCAAAGAGGGTTCTCCTCTGGGGACGAACCACAGACCCTCCAGGGTTCTAGTGAGCACATTTATTTCTAAGAGTGTAGTTACTTTGCAGGGTAAGATGTTTTTTATAAAGCGTGTGCTAATGTTATGAATTATGGTGCATTGTTTTGTAGAAGAATGTTAGTAATAATGATGCAATAACATGTTTATTATATTAAAGCTCTCTAAAGAGTTTATTCTGCAGCACGAGTGCTTTTACTTTTGATCACGAAGAACATCCTTCTGTAGTTTTTACATCAAATTCTGAATGTAGGTGTTTTATTGATAATGTGTTTTTTCATTGTGATGATGCTTCGTTTGCTTCAATAAAACCTTTGAATGAGCTTTCTGTGTCACAGTTCTTCATGTACTTCAGCTCAGAGTCTAATGACTCAACACAAAGGGTCAACAACAAAAGACAACAACATTTTATATATGTGTGTGTGTGTGTGTGTGTGTGTGTGTGTGTGCGTGTGTATATGAGTCTATTTGTACCACCTGGTGAGTTCTCCTTTGTCCTACTTCCTGGAGTCGTCTTTGAACGTGACGTTTTTGACCATCGTCGTGGCAACTGGTGTCTCAACGTCAGCTGATCTCTCAGCGTTTGTCCTTGTCACCATGGTGATGTTTTGTGCAGGATGATGACTGTGACTCCCTCCCAAGCACATTCAGACAGCAAATAGTTTCCGTAACGGGTTTTAATGAATTCCTCTCCATCCATACAAAACCGTGAAAACTATGCCACACAAGGTAAACGCACAACACACAACGCACAACACACAACACACGTTAGCCAGACAGCAAAACAGCTACAAAACAAAGCGCAAATAAATAACATATGGACAAAAAATACCGCGTTGGCTGCGTGCTACGAGAAGAAAATCCTCTTCTTCCAGTCCTCAACATAGTTCCCTTCAACTCCTTGTGATGTCTGTATCCTGCCGGCGTAAAGGTGCGTGATACTAAAGGGCAAATTATACTTCTACAACTACAACTGCGGCTGGCCATGCAGTCGGATCGACGGACTCGTTTTGGTTTATAGTTTCCGTGTGTTTTTCATACTCCAGACCAGTAGGTGGCGCAACGACCGTTAAGAGTCGACCTGCACACTGACGTTCAGCGATATCTCCCTTCAGGAATTCACCTCCATCTGCGTGTCCTGATACTCCGTCAGACGGGTTTTATAAATGCTCATATTTGTGGCATCTTCAGCCAAACGTTCTTCAACAGGATCCATTGTTCCTGTTTCTGCTGTGGCTTTTAAAAACAGAGGTATTATGCTATGAAACCGGAAATGAGACTCAGAAAGAATGTGGTTAGCGGACCAATCACGGCCTTGCTGCTGCGAACGGCTCGCGTAGCTTTGACAGATAGTCAGAAATTTTGGGCGACACACACAAGATGGCTGATCGGACTGCGCAAGGGGGCCATGCGTGTCTTGCGTGCTTTCGTCCCTGCGTAAAACCTGAGTATAAATCAGTCTTAAGGAGTGAGCGAGCCTTCCCAGCGCAGTGAGCACACAGGTGTGGTGTGTTCAGGTACCACTATAAAGCTCCGTGCGCTCTACCTAACAGCTCCGCTGAGGCTCTTTCTGTAATTACCCAGCGATGCCATACACAAATACAAAATATAACCCAAAGGAAAACAGTCACAAAACATCAAACCAATACAGTGGCAACAGTTACAATGATGATGATGATGATTTACAGCCAACACGTCAGCTGTGCAGCTGTCCAGCAGCTTGACTGAAGGTGACCTCACAGCTGTTCTGTTGTGGACACTATGGGTCTCTACGGTGAACTTCTCCTGTTACTCTCCACCTGAGCATCCTGACAACGTCAGCGCTGCGTCATGAGGGCGACCTCTGGTGATGAGACATAGAACTACAAGGAAGAAGACTGAGAAAGTCTGGAAACACGTCAGGATAAAAACCTGAATCAGGACACAACTAAAAAATACACAAACATCTGGAAACAAATCAGGAAAAATAGAAAATTCTGGGAGAAAATAAAAATTTCGGGAAAAAATCTGGAAATTCCACACTTTAAAGAGATCAGAAAACAATCATTTGTAAACAAATGAATCAGTAAAAATAATTGAATAAGGACACAAATGAGGAAAAAAATATTTAAAAATTTAAAAAAGTGAACAAATTGGAGATCTGGTCAGTGCTCGGGGATGTGTCCAAATTAAAGCTAATTTGTACTTCTGTATGGTATCCATTTTGGATTGTTCTTATAATCTTAACAGATGTTTGTTTCTGTGCTTAAGAGACAATACAAGTCAGAAAGGAGAATGTTTTATAGGTTTACATGGATGAAGCTTTTTGCTTGGCTGAAGTGTTCAAGCATTAAATGCATCCCGTGTCTATTGATCCTTCAAACAGGTCATCCTGAAGAAAGCCTCTGATACGTCAATGAATGTCTTAGTATGAAGGTTCTGCCATGTTTGTTTGTGCTGATCAGTGGATTCACTTGTTTACAGAAGAGACCAGGGGCCTGTCTCACGAAGCTGGATTTCGGTTTAGCGAGGTAACTTCTGGATTAACTTCTGGATTAACTCTGGATTTTCTGTCTCACGAAGCTGGTTCACTTTTTAGCGGGGTCCGTTGCCCCGGTAACTTACGCCTAACCTGCTCCGGAGCAAGTTAAGTTCCCGGATAAGATCTCAGCGGGGATATAAGACGCCTCCTGGCCAATCATTGTCCTGGAAACAAGACCCGCCCATTTCTATAGAGTCCCGTTGAGGAAGGACACGGATAGTAAGAGCAGCGCTCTGCAGACAGCGCGTTGTTCGTGACGGCAAAACCATCCATCATACGTGAAGCCTGGAAGATATTATAATAAACTCACTGACTGCTTTGAACTAAGTTCTTGTGCTTGTTTTAACTTGCTCTCATGATCTTTTAGCTCCACTGGGGTTGCATCTGAAGTGAGGATAAATTGTTAAAACGAAAAGATAATAAAAAATAAGAACATACATTTGAGACAGTGATTTAACATTAGAAACCCAGTAATTTACGCATTGACGGAGTCGGCAATGTTTTTGCCAGGATTCCTTGCGGCTTCTTGCTGCTGCAGCAGGGTTGCATTTTGCTTTTTGCTTGTATTCTTTCTCCATATTTGTCGTACGTTCTTCAGATCACGGCCTGCTCCTCCGTTGTAAAATACGTTGCTCTCGGCTTCTCCCTGGTGCCGATTGGTCAAACGGAGTAAACTCCGCCCATTTTATGTGCACGAGCACAGATCTAGATGAGACACTCGTGGGTTGACTTAACCAGTTGATAACCGGCTTCTTGAGACCAAAAAGCGAGACTGCGGACATCTGGTTAAGTGCAGCTGGATAACTGAGGGAAACCCGGCTATGTTAACCCAGAGTCTTGAGACAGGCCCCAGAGGTCTTAAGCCAGCAGTGTATTTCCAGGCTGTTGAACTGTTAGTGAGTATGTGGCACTATAATAACCATTAATGACCCTTGTATGACATCACACAACCACATGGAGAACTTCCGTCTGTGCAGTCGAGCCGCTCTGCAGAAGAACGTCTCAGGATGAATCAGGACGGCCTCTGACTCTGTAGAGAATATTAAATGTGTTGTTATTGACAGTGAGATGAAGCATGTTTGTAAACCCCTTGTTTGTTATTAATATTGTCACAATACCTTGTGTTTAATACACTAACATTACACTTTAACACACCAAGTACACTTGTTTAAAGTACTGCTTTATGTTTGTCTGTTTGTCTTGTTTGTTATTTGATATTCTATTGTAAATTGAATCTGTTTCTATTGCACTGTGTTGATGGAAAAACACATTAGAGCCAAAGAACACATATGCTCGTTTAAATTACACTAATCTCTTCAGTGACTTCAAAACCTTGAAACAAATGTAGGGGCGACTCTAGCTCAGGGGGATGAGCGGTCGTTCTGTAACCGAGATGTACCTGGCTCGATCCCCGGTCCCCGCGCAGATGTCGTAGTGTCCGTGAGCAAGACACTGAACCCCTCGCTGCTCTGCGGGCGCCCGTGAATCAGTGAGGGGAGTGTTTGACCCCTTAACCTCATCATCAAGCATACAGAGAAGAAAAAGTGCATCTTGTTTTCTTTCATTTGAAAAGTAGTAGTTTTTAACAAGATTCATTGTAAAAACTTATGAATCCAAAATGTTAATTAACCTCAATAATTAAGACAGTCTGTCAACACAATGTTAAACAACTGAGGTGTTACTGCCACCAAGTGGTGTGAATCTGTATTGCCCCAGTCCCCATGAATAACCCCACTGCCTACAAGGGATGTGTATAATGACAACATGTCGCTGTTTTACACGTTTATATTGTGACCGGGAAGGCTTTTATTATGACACAACAAGAATGGGTTAGGTAAATTATAGTTTGGACTTGAGCAGTGAACTCACTGCTCAAGAGCAGTGAGTTCGTCAAGGCACTCTCCTTGTCCCATCCAATCCAGGAACCCACAGCACACCCTGAGACTCCCCGGTGTCTCTCACCTTGGTATGGACATTTTTATATCATTTTAATCTATATATATTTCCCCTTGATTTTCTGTAAATTGGGTTTTTATGTCTTACAGGTAAACAGTGCCCCCTGCTGGTCCCCTCCGGTATAACACTCTGGGATAAGGGTTAGGGACGCTGGCCGTCACTGACGCCCACTCGCGGCTCGGGTGGAACCTTTCGGGGCCTTCGGACCTCCAGGCCACGGGGCCCCACGGAGGGACACCCCCCGTGAAAAACAACCACAAGAAAAAAACACAAGACCAGGGCAGTTTTTAACTTTTTTTATTGGGAAACAGTGCTCTCTGTGACGGATTGGAACTGCTGCCTCATGGCCATGGCTCGTGGCCGGTCCAGCTGCTGGGCGTAAAACTGATCGGCCGTCCCGGTGTTGTGGCACATGAACTCGGCCAGCCTGGTTCGGTCGGAGGGGGTGTGGTGGTTCTTGGCCTGCGGGCGGAGGACAGAGGGTGTTAGACGGTTGTGCCGGTCCCCAAAAGAACCGTACGAGAGAGGGGCCATACTCACGTGAGTGGAGACTGCGGTCCTCAGGTCGATGAAGGTCGGCGTCCCGGGTAACCCCATCTCGGTCCAGGCGGCCTGCATGTGTTGGAGGAGGTTTCTGACCGGGCCGGACCCGGACCCGGAGCTGGACACCAGGACCCGGTTGCAGGTGGGGAGGAAGCAAGGGTCATGGCAGCGCCCCTGCCGATACCATGGAAGATAGCTGGGCGTCTCTGTCACTGGGCGAAGCGGGTGTAGAGGTCGCTGGGGAGGGAGGAGAGCCAGACTGGGGAGACCCGGGGTTGGAGGAGCCGGGCTGGGCAGCCCAAGGCTGATGAGAGGGAAGCGGCTGAGAGTCAGGCTGGGAAGAGTCGGGCTGAGAAGGGCTGGGCTGAGAAGGGTCAGGCTGAGAAGGGCCAGGCCGGGAGACCCTAACTGATTAGGGGCTCCTCCCCTAATCAGTGCCAATATAAAAGGCACCTGTTTGCATCCATCCATCTATCTATAATAAATTAAAATGAAATTAAAATTTTGTTGAAAGAATTCAGGGTCTTTATGTTACTGTATGTAATTATTTGACTGTTATTTATTTACAGTATTAAAATGAATACAGGGATGAATTTTACAGCAGCCCAGGATTTGCTGTTAAAAATAATACAGTTCCTTCTTTCTGTGATCACAAGTACAGTATTTTGATTACTACTGTAAAAACAACCACAGTAGTGACTGATTACTACTGTAACATGACTACAGTATTCTCGAGGTACTGTGATTTGTTTTACAGTATGAATACTGTCTAATATACTACAGCTACTTAACTGCTAATTGCTGCCAGCAGGTTACTGTAAATTCTACGGTAATCTTGATACAGTAGATCAGCGGTGTCAAACACGCGGGCTGGATCCGGCAGGATGTCCAGTCCAACAGAAGAAAAATTAAAAAAAACATTTTCTTTTTTTAGAACAAAAGTTTCAGAGGTGGGAATTGAACCTCTGACCTCCTGCATGTAAAACATTCATGCAAACCATTGTGCTATAGTCTCTGTTGACAAAGCTCAGATATTATTTGGTTGAAAGTCGTTAAAAATGGATCAAAACGCCTCACAAAGCGAGGGAACCTGCAGAGAAGAGCAGGCAGATAAACAGAGAGCTGATGTCTGAATGTTTGGTCTTTATGTTTCTAGTTAATTGTTAAAAGACCTTAAAACAGAGTTTATCATCCAAAAACGTTCACCAATGATTTAAACAGAGAAATATTGATGTTTGTTATGCGTTATTATGCTGTGATTTTACTGGTCCGGCACATTTGAGATTAAAATGGGCAGCATGTGACCCCTTCACTAACATGAGTTTGACCCCCCTGATGTCGATAGATAGATAGATAGATAGATAGATAGATAGATAGATAGATAGATAGATAGATAGATAGATAGATAGACAGATAGAGAATTGAATTCAAAGTCAGCTGAAATGAAATCATGATATTCCAATTTTCCAATATTCAAACAGCTCTAAAAATAGATCCTTAAAACTGTAAATTAAAATGACTTCTAGTTCAGGGCGCTGCCTGCTATGCTCATGGCCTTGATATATTACTGTACAGGTTTGGAGCAAATTGAAGGCAAAGTTGTCTCAAAAGACAATGTAAATGTTATTTTTTCTAATGGTCCAATATTCAAAGAGCTATAAAAGCAGATCCTGAAAGGTGAAAATCAGACTTTGAATTATATTTTCTCCAAATCTTCACAGTGATACCTCAATGCCAAACCCATACACAGTAGAGATCCCCTGAATGAGACTGCATGTAATTTATAGTCGGGTTACCAGCTCTGTTTCTTTGAAGGGGCGGCTGTGGCGCTGGAGGATGAGCGGTTGTCTGGATACCACAAGGTACCTGGTTCGATCCCCGGTCCACCTGCAGCTCACAAGTCGAAGTGTCCTTGAGCAAGACACCTAACCCCTCATGACTCCGCGGGCCCAGAGTGGCCCGTGGCAACCTCCAAGCAATTTACCTGAACCCTTAGGCTGTGTACCTGATGTGTAGTAAACACTTCACTAAGTGAGTTTGTTGAAGCTGACATGTAGAGAAGAGCGTCCCATGTTTTATCATGAGAAATAAAGAAAAAGTAGTGACTATAGTATGCCTTTATGAGAAAGCATTTGTGTCAGTGTGTGAACAGCACGGTTGATTGTTGTAGCCTTTTGATTATTGCTTGCTGCTTTGTCACTTTTTCTGCCAAATGGCTCTCCTGAACTTAAGCATGTATTATACAATAGATATGTGTAAAGTCAGTTTTTGCTCATGAAGCAGTAGTTGACCTTACTGTAAGGTTTAGATGTGATTAAATGAGTCTTGATGAAAACAAGTCATAGACACTGAAGGCTCCAGTGCAGTGAGTTGTTTCCATAAATCCATGTGCTTTAAAATGTACCGTCTGATATATGTTGTTTGCTGAACATCATACAAAGGTTAAAGAAGTGACTGAGGCGTCACCGCCACCAAGTGGTGTGAAGCTGTATTGCAACTGAGCGTGTTTTGGTTAAGACTTGTAATTGAGTGTTAAACTAATAACCTGTGCCTCTTGCTGCTCAGAAAGGAAAAAGCAAATGTTTTTGGTTAGGGTTAGGTGTAGGGGAAAAAAGGTTCCCACTGCCTTTCGGCAGCTGGAAGGCACGGGCTCACAATCCAGCCTTTGTCTTAATTTGGTTCTCCCTTTGTGTCCTCATTTAGGGGTGATCTGGTTCCAGGTCGCTGACCATCGGGCCAGGCAGTGGACGGCTCCAGCCCCATATTCCCCAGGTTCTCCATCCCAAGATGGCAGGAGTGTCGGTAGAGGTAAGTGTGTTTATTTATATATATTTTTTATTATTATCATTTGTTTATATGTATCCATGTACATATATCCACACATACATATACATATATGTCCACATACATCCACATGCACACATGCAACATGATTCCTCCTAATCAGGTGATTTTTAATTTTTAGATGGTCTGGTTCAGGCCGTATGGATGCACTGTTTTCAGTGTCCTAATCCATTTCCTTTCTGTCGCCAGTCGCTGACCGTCAGACCAGCCAGTGGACGACTCCAGCCCCATCATCCCCAGGTTTCCCACCCCCCGTGATGTCGGAAATGATCGTACAGGTAAGTGTGTTTTTTATTTCTCCTCAGTGAATATAGATGTTGTTTCAGCCTAACCCCTAACCCTATATAATTTGGCACAAACCTGGCATTTTATGCAATATACTATATTCTTGGAGTGTGGTGTGAAAGCCTGCAGGACTGGGACCCCCAGCTGGGTATGTATATTCTCTATGAATTTTGTGTGTTTAAAAAGTCCTGCATGCTTAAAGCCCTTTTCCTTTTCCGCCCAGGGAAGAATGCACCAGAAGGTCCTTGAGGTTCTTATTCCTTCTGAAAGTGGCTATGGTCTTGAACCCGGCCAGCGACTGTATCTGGTCCTGAGCTATTTCAAAGTTCCTCCTGGCTTTCGGGTTCGGGTTCGGGTTCGGGTTCGGGTTAGGGTTCGGGTTCGGGTTAGGGGTAGGGTTGGGGTGGGTGAGCTGTTCAATGCTAATTAGCGATGAACCGACTCGAGGCATTCTCCTTCCTGCGACCTCCCCCCATCCCCTCAGCGTTTGTTCAGGCCGCCTGCTCGCCTCGTTCCCAGCTTTGTAATCCATTGTCTCTCGACCCTCCTCCTCTCCTTGCAGCTCCAACTCGGGTTATGATCAATAATACTGGCCCTCATGGACTCCCAGCCATGAAGTATCAGATGGGCTATTACCGGAAGGCGTACATTTTTTAATTTTGTGCAATAATATTTGTGCTGCGCTACTCTCGTGGCGAGTGCGTTCCCTGTTTCCCCCACGTATTGCAGGTCACATTTTTTGCAGGTCATGAGATATACACAATTTGTAATTGATACTTTACCCCTAAATTTGTTCTCAAATACTTGTCCCGTATAGACATTCCGGAACCATTTTTTGTACTCGAAATATTTGCCTCTATTGTTCGGCGTTTTGTTCTTCTTTTTATATTTGGGGGGAATTTTTGCTCTTACTAAATAATCTTGTAAATTTTTGTTTTTCCGGTACGCGGGCCTAATTGTATAATTATCTAATATTTTATCTCTATCGTTCATTTTCTGAAATCTAATTTTGCAACTGTGGGAGAATTTTTGTGTGGAGGGGGAGTATGTGCTAATAAAAGGTACGCGGGATGCTACTAGAATCGGTTTTTCTTGTAAGTAGGTCTTAAGAGCCTTCCTACGCATACTTCTGGTATAACCCCTCTCCGCCAGTGCTTTAAACAATATCCTAAACGCCTCAACAAAGTCCTCTTCCCGTGTACATATTCTCCGGAATCTCAATAATTGGGCCTTTAGTAGTCCAGCAAAAGTGTGGCTAGGATGAAAGCTATTCCTGTGTAGTAGTGTGTGTGTGTCTGTGTCTTTAAAGAATACCTTGATGTCCAGTTTGCCCGTTACACCGAAGGATTCTCCTTTAAATACTGTGGTGTCTAAAAAGTCCACTGAGGACATGCTGCAAGTAGATTTTAGGGTGATGGACTGTGTGTGTGCATTGAGGGTTTTGAGGAAATCATCAAATTCTTCTCTAGAGTGGGTCCAGACCCCCCATATATCATCTAAATACCTAAAATAGTACAAGGGTCTGAGTGAACAAGCCTTAAGAGCTGAACTTTCCCACTTGGCCATAAATATATTTGCGTAGGCTGGAGCGAATTTTTTGCCCATCGCTGTTCCTTTTATTTGTAAGTAATATTCCGAATTGAATGTAAAGTCATTGCGCACTAAATTTATTTCTAACAGTTGTAACAATTCTTTATCTGGTCTACGTTTATTTGGGTGTTGTTGAAAACTTTCTTTGATGGCCTGTAATCCTTCTATAGTTACTATATTGGTATACAAACTCTCCACATCTAAAGTAAATAACATGGCGTCTTGTGGGAGGGTAAGCTTTTTGATGATTTCCACAAAATGGTAAGTATCTTTAATATAACTGGGGTGAAGGGTCGAAAGGGGATTCAGAAAATAGTCCAAATATTCAGCCGTCTCATAAGTCTCGCTACTGCAATCAGACACGATGGGTCGCCCCGGAGGGATTTCATGAGGCTTGCTCCATCTAGTGGGGTCTTTGTGAACTTTAGGAAGCATATAAAAAATTCTGGCTCTGGGTTGAGGATTCCCTTTTAAATATTCCAATTGTCTCCCGTTAATAAATTTTTTGTCTCTCAGTGTTTGTAAGATTTTTTGTACCATCGGTATTGTGTCCTTAAAAATCGGCTCTTGAAGTTTGGTGTAATATTTCGCATCCCCTAACTGTCTATAACCCTCCCACAAATACTGTTCCCTGTCCATTATAACTATTGTACTCCCCTTATCTGCCGGTTTAATAATGATGTTTGTGTTCTTACTCAGTTCTACAATGGCCTCCGCTTCCTCTGAAGTGAGGTTTGGTGGAGCTCTGTGTTCTTTAAATTCTGTCTCTAATGCCGCATTATCTGTTTTAATTAATTCTTTTATTCCCGCAGGAATTGCTGAATCCGGTGGAGACCAGGCTGACTTCTTTGTAAAGGGTAAGTATCTTTTTTCTGTCGAGTTCCTAAAAAATTCGGCTAATTTGATGCTCCTGTGATATTGTTGTAGGTCAAATTTTGCTGTAATTTTAATATTTTTATTTGTGCCCCGAGTCGGAATAAAATTGAGTCCCTTTTCTAACAAGTTCCGTTGTGCTAGTGTGCACCTGAACCTCTTGGAGAGGTTGATAATTGACTTTGGCCCCTCCTGAACTAATAGGTCTACAGGGGAATGTAGTTTAAAACCTCTGTCCACCTGTTGAAGATCTCCTTCGTAGTTCCGGGGGCCCAGTGGATGTTGTCCGCGCCCGTCCGGAAGTCCTCATCCGGAATCTTCGGGATGTGATCCTCCAGCGTCGAGATGTGGTCGTTCAGCGCGTCCAGGAGCTGCCTCTCTTTGGGTGGTAAAGACAGGTCGTAGTTCACCTGCGGAATAAAAATCCTGCTGCAGGGGAAGGCCCGCTTAGCCATGTTAATCATTCCTGTCAGTTCCTTGATGGCAGTCACCTTGTTTTTCTGTGATCTGTTGTTAAGGCCAAAGGCCATTATCATACATTCGACCTCTATCAGGGGGCCCACATCCCTCAGAATGTCCTCTGCATTTTTCAGCGATGCTCCCGGAAAGGAGTCTATCTGTAGGTCCATGATTTCATGGGGCGGGAATCTACTGATGTTTGAATCCCCCATGATGATCCACTTCCTGTCGAACCTCATGAGCCAATCCCGGTTCTTATTAGTTGAGTTGGGATGTCTTGTGGGACCTCTCAGGCTATCACCACGGAGTGTCATGCTTGTGGGCGTGTCTAGGCGTGTTTGGACCGCCGTCCGCAGTCTATTTACCTTACATAAGGTGTCTCTGGGTTCTTCGTCGTCGGCTGGGTCTTCCTGGTCACTGTAGTTCTCAGCCAGGTCCAGTAGGATATTCAGGTCCTCCTGCTCTCCTGCCTCTGTCCCCTCCTCCTGTTCTGATCTCTGCGAACTAGAAGGTGCAGGTGTGGAGGATGAACGTGTAATTCTCTCTCCTCTCGGCACGAGAGAGAAAGAGGGCGGGGCCACGTTTTGGCGGAGATTCCCCCCTTGGGGTATCTGTACCAGATGAGAGTTTTTCTCTGGGGAGGAACGTACGTCCCCCCTGTCTGGTACGTCATCAGCATTTTGTGATGACATGTTGGTGGGGAATGTTGTTATTTTGACCCTGGTGGGCATCGTAACTACACAGTCTTTCTCCATCCCCCCAGGCCGTGGGGGGGGTTTTGTCTGTCGTGCGGGTGTCAGGGAATAGGATGTGTCGCTCTGACCTTTTCTCACGTCGTCCTCGGGCCGCGTGTCCATCTTCTCCTTTCCCCCATCCGATGGTCTTGCTTCGGACCGCGATACCGTCCTTCTCTGCTCCCTCGGGACTCCTGTGGCATTGATTTGTGTCGCCTCGTTCTGGGGGCCCTGTTCTACTTCCTCCTGAGGTTCTTCCTCCTGAATTGACCCCAACTCCTCCCTGATAACTCTCTTGGCCAACTCTTCAATACGATAATCTAACCTTCTCCCGAAATATTTCTTCGCCCATTTCATAGCAATTTCAAATGGCTCCTCCCACTCTCTATTCTCAAAATCCCTCAGCACTTTTAACTCTGCCCTCATAGCCTCCTCATAGTGAGTTCTGAGTATAGTCATTGTATTGTCTGCCCAGCCTTTAGCATTTTGTCCAATGCAGAATTTTGTGTCTGGTGTGGGTAGTGCTGGTTTGATCAAATTACCCAAATATTCCTGTGTTCTCCTGATTGTGACTGGTACACTCATCTTGTGACTTACGTTATGGCCGTGGTGTACTAATCTAACAATTTTATTTAATACCCTGACCTTCACTGCAAAGTCTCTGTCTGTGGAGTGGCGGTTGCTTACATTAGCTGCTCCTCCATCAGGTGAGAGGTGGCGTGGGGGATCCCCGCTCTCCTCCCTTCGGGTGACCTTCCCTCGTTGCGTCAGCCGCCCTTCCCCCTCATACGAACGTGTCGTGGGACGGTCCCGTCGTTGCTGTTGTTCCGGCTGGTACCTTGAGGTAGAAGGTTGCTCTTGGTCCCTGTCTCTATCCCCCATCCATCCCAGGACTGTGGCCGGGGGTCTTCCTTTGTCTTTGGGTCGTGTTGTGTCGTCATCAGTTGTTCTTGTTTGTTCCCCCCTTGGCGGTGCTGGGTGGTGTTGTCGTGGGGCGTTGCGGTTCTCCTGTCTTTGTGTGTCGTCACGTCCCACCGGTGCTCCTCTGTTCTCCCGTCTTGTCGTGTAGCGGTCTCGTCTGTAGTCGGTCCGGTCCCCCTCCTGTCGGATGTTATATGAGCGGTGTGACGTGTCATTTTGTCGTCCCATGTCCTTATTCCCCGTGTACCTGCTCCGTCCTGGATAGATGTGGTCGCGGCTGCTCCCCTCTCGTCGTGATTCGTTCCGATTGTTTTCCCTGCTGCCTCCTCCTGGACGTGGCGGGTCGTAATTGTCGTAACGGCGTCTTTTCTGTGGTTGTGGTGACTCTCGGCGGTGTGTCTCTTGGCGTGGCGGGACGTGATTGTCGTCGCGGCGCCGTTCATGTGGCTGTGGTGACTCTCGGCGGTGTGTCTCTTGGCGTGGCGGGACGTGATTGTCGTCGCGGCGCCGTTCATGTGGCTGTGGTGACTCTCGGCGGTGTGTCTCTTGACGTGGCGAGACGTGATTGTCGTCGCGGCGCCGTTCATGTGGCTGTGGTGACTCTCGGCGGTGTGTCTCTTGACGTGGCGGGACGTGATTGTCGTCGCGGCGCCGTTCATGTGGCTGTGGTGACTCTCGGCGGTGTGTCTCTTGACGTGGCGGGACGTGATTGTCGTCGCGGCGCCGTTCATGTGGCTGTGGTGACTCTCGGCGGTGTGTCTCTTGACGTGGCGGGACGTGATTGTCGTCGCGGCGCCGTTCATGTGGTTGTGGTGACTCTCGGCGGTGTGATTCTTGACGTGGCTGGACGTGACCATCGTCGCGGCGCCGTTCATGTGGTTGTGGTGACTCTCTACGGCGTGTGTCTTGACGTGACGGGACGTGACCATCGTCGCGGCGCCGTTCATGTGGTTGTGGTGACTCTCTACGGCGTGTGTCTTGACGTGACGGGACGTGACCATCGTCGCGGCGCCGTTCATGTGGTTGTGGTGACTCTCTACGGCGGTGTGCCTCTTGACGCGGCGGGACGTAATTATCGTCACGGCGCCGTTCATAATGTTCGTCCCGGTGCCATTCATCATGACGTGCCACATCATTACGCCGTTGTGGATACGGCTCTCTATGTGCATCGTTGTTATTTACACTTTTTACCACTTCCGCGTACAGTTCTTTGTGTCCTGTGTTGGATTCCCGCTGCGTTGGGGCGGATCCGTTACGTGTTTTAGCTTCACCTTCCACTCCATTGTTTTGTTCGTAGCCGGTAATTTTATCTTCGGCGTACTTATGTTTATCTGCATTTCTTGCGGTAGTCCTACCTCTACCCGACTCTGTGGTTCTGTAGTAGGGCTCCGGACTGCGGTATCGGGGTCTGCGGGAAGGTCTCTGGTCCAGCGGAGGCCATTCCTCGTCGCGGGATCCGTAGCCCCGGTCCGTCATCCTTGTTGGCGCTAATAGCGCGTAGCGAAAATAAAGGTCCGAGGAAGCTGCTCTCTTTGACTTTTTATTTAGCAAAACTCAATAGAAATTACAAAAAGTGCAAAACGTTACTTAGCGACGCGTTTCCCTCTTCTAACTGAAGGCTTCATCAGGCTAATACTACGAGCTATGCTAGAAGCGGCTTGCTCCCAGCTAGTCGTGAAGAAAGGAAGTAGGGAGGCGGGACTTCCCGTTTACCCGGTTCACCTGTAATTCTGCTCCGTCTGTTTGAGTTAACCTCTTAGGGTCCGAACCCAGTTCCCCCTCCCCTTCCATAACATTAAGAGTAATAAACATACTAGAAAACAGTAACTTAAATGCCTCGTAGTACATTCTTGATAAAAAGTGACCCAGTGGGAAGGTTGCAACAACCAGCTTCTGTACAACTCCTCTCACTACCTGAGTCTAGCAAATTCAAGTATACAGGCAGCCTACCGAGTATTTGTAACTGGCATATGAACAATTGCAGGAATAACTTGGAATCAATCCCTTGCAATTACATGCATAAACACGTCAGTATAACATTTGAGACGCTTGTAAGTACAGGTAGGTATTAAGTGCATTTTTCTCTTAATATTTACATAAAGGTGCAGAATTGCAGCAGTGCTTTAAGGAACTTGTGGCTATACACATACACATATACCCTTGTACATATATATTCACAAACCCACACATATATACACATACCTACATATACCCATACACATTTCCACACATACCTGTACATAGCCGTGCACACATGCACCCGTGCAAAGGCCTCTATTATCCCATGTCCATACGAAATCCCATATGATACAACTTATATTACATGTCTCCCTTTCCGTCCTGTGAACCCATCCTCTTACTACTAACAACAACAACAATCATCACAACAATAAATATCCATTATCCACACATTTACAGGGTTAATCCAATCCGTACATTTGTGTGTCAGGTAATCCGTCCCCATTTAATTCATGGGTAGTAGCCATCAGAAGGACCTCAATGTTGTGTCTCTCCCCCCGAAGCAGCCGAAGAGCCCGAGCTGAAGATGGAGCCGGACCTCGAATCGTCGATGTAAGTGGAGGTCCCCGGATGAGTTATTTCTAGTGGGTCTGTGTCTCTCCGGTTGAATTTGAAAGTGTATGAGGAGGACCATGTTTGGTCCCTGTGGGCCCCCCTCATAGATATAAGGGTAAGTATCTACTGTGTCGAGTGCAATTTAACTGTAAGGTGAGTATATCTTTTGTGGAATTATCTACAGGTACGAAGGTAAGTATCTGCAGTGTTTTGTTGAGTGTAATTATAAAGGTAAGTATCTACAGTGTTGATTGAATTCATGTGTAGAGGTAAGTATCAGCCGTTTTGGACTCCGCTCGGTCTTGAGGTTAGGATCATGAGGTCAAGGTTGAGTTTAGAGTTGAAGTCAGGCTTGAAGTCATGACTGAGGTCAAAGGTTGAGTTTAGAGTCGAAGTCAGGATTGAAGGGTTAGGGTTAGGGTTAGGGTTAGGGTTAGGGTTAGGGTTAGGGTTAGGGGTTAGGGTTAGGGTTAGGGTTAGGGTTAGGGTTAGGGTTAGGGTTAGGGTTAGGGTTAGGGTTAGGGTTAGGGTTAGGGTTAGGGTTAGGGTTAGGGTTAGGGTTAGGGTTAGGGTTAGGGTTAGGGTTAGGGTTAGGGTTAGGGTTAGGGTTAGGGTTAGGGTTAGGGTTAGGGTTAGGGTTAGGGTTAGGGTTAGGGTTAGGGTTAGGGTTAGGGTTAGGGTTAGGGTTAGGGTTAGGGTTAGGGTTAGGGTTAGGGTTAGGGTTAGGGTTAGGGTTAGGGTTAGGGTTAGGGTTAGGGTTAGGGTTAGGGTTAGGGTTAGGGTTAGGGTTAGGGTTAGGGTTAGGGTTAGGGTTAGGGTTAGGGTTAGGGTTAGGGTTAGGGTTAGGGTTAGGGTTAGGGTTAGGGTTAGGGTTAGGGTTAGGGTTAGGGTTAGGGTTAGGGTTAGGGTTAGGGTTAGGGTTAGGGTTAGGGTTAGGGTTAGGGTTAGGGTTAGGGTTAGGGTTAGGGTTAGGGTTAGGGTTAGGGTTAGGGTTAGGGTTAGGGTTAGGGTTAGGGTTAGGGTTAGGGTTAGGGTTAGGGTTAGGGTTAGGGTTAGGGTTAGGGTTAGGGTTAGGGTTAGGGTTAGGGTTAGGGTTAGGGTTAGGGTTAGGGTTAGGGTTAGGGTTAGGGTTAGGGTTAGGGTTAGGGTTAGGGTTAGGGTTAGGGTTAGGGTTAGGGTTAGGGTTAGGGTTAGGGTTAGGGTTAGGGTTAGGGTTAGGGTTAGGGTTAGGGTTAGGGTTAGGGTTAGGGTTAGGGTTAGGGTTAGGGTTAGGGTTAGGGTTAGGGTTAGGGTTAGGGTTAGGGTTAGGGTTAGGGTTAGGGTTAGGGTTAGGGTTAGGGTTAGGGTTAGGGTTAGGGTTAGGGTTAGGGTTAGGGTTAGGGTTAGGGTTAGGGTTAGGGTTAGGGTTAGGGTTAGGGTTAGGGTTAGGGTTAGGGTTAGGGTTAGGGTTAGGGTTAGGGTTAGGGTTAGGGTTAGGGTTAGGGTTAGGGTTAGGGTTAGGGTTAGGGTTAGGGTTAGGGTTAGGGTTAGGGTTAGGGTTAGGGTTAGGGTTAGGGTTAGGGTTAGGGTTAGGGTTAGGGTTAGGGTTAGGGTTAGGGTTAGGGTTAGGGTTAGGGTTAGGGTTAGGGTTAGGGTTAGGGTTAGGGTTAGGGTTAGGGTTAGGGTTAGGGTTAGGGTTAGGGTTAGGGTTAGGGTTAGGGTTAGGGTTAGGGTTAGGGTTAGGGTTAGGGTTAGGGTTAGGGTTAGGGTTAGGGTTAGGGTTAGGGTTAGGGTTAGGGTTAGGGTTAGGGTTAGGGTTAGGGTTAGGGTTAGGGTTAGGGTTAGGGTTAGGGTTAGGGTTAGGGTTAGGGTTAGGGTTAGGGTTAGGGTTAGGGTTAGGGTTAGGGTTAGGGTTAGGGTTAGGGTTAGGGTTAGGGTTAGGGTTAGGGTTAGGGTTAGGGTTAGGGTTAGGGTTAGGGTTAGGGTTAGGGTTAGGGTTAGGGTTAGGGTTAGGGTTAGGGTTAGGGTTAGGGTTAGGGTTAGGGTTAGGGTTAGGGTTAGGGTTAGGGTTAGGGTTAGGGTTAGGGTTAGGGTTAGGGTTAGGGTTAGGGTTAGGGTTAGGGTTAGGGTTAGGGTTAGGGTTAGGGTTAGGGTTAGGGTTAGGGTTAGGGTTAGGGTTAGGGTTAGGGTTAGGGTTAGGGTTAGGGTTAGGGTTAGGGTTAGGGTTAGGGTTAGGGTTAGGGTTAGGGTTAGGGTTAGGGTTAGGGTTAGGGTTAGGGTTAGGGTTAGGGTTAGGGTTAGGGTTAGGGTTAGGGTTAGGGTTAGGGTTAGGGTTAGGGTTAGGGTTAGGGTTAGGGTTAGGGTTAGGGTTAGGGTTAGGGTTAGGGTTAGGGTTAGGGTTAGGGTTAGGGTTAGGGTTAGGGTTAGGGTTAGGGTTAGGGTTAGGGTTAGGGTTAGGGTTAGGGTTAGGGTTAGGGTTAGGGTTAGGGTTAGGGTTAGGGTTAGGGTTAGGGTTAGGGTTAGGGTTAGGGTTAGGGTTAGGGTTAGGGTTAGGGTTAGGGTTAGGGTTAGGGTTAGGGTTAGGGTTAGGGTTAGGGTTAGGGTTAGGGTTAGGGTTAGGGTTAGGGTTAGGGTTAGGGTTAGGGTTAGGGTTAGGGTTAGGGTTAGGGTTAGGGTTAGGGTTAGGGTTAGGGTTAGGGTTAGGGTTAGGGTTAGGGTTAGGGTTAGGGTTAGGGTTAGGGTTAGGGTTAGGGTTAGGGTTAGGGTTAGGGTTAGGGTTAGGGTTAGGGTTAGGGTTAGGGTTAGGGTTAGGGTTAGGGTTAGGGTTAGGGTTAGGGTTAGGGTTAGGGTTAGGGTTAGGGTTAGGGTTAGGGTTAGGGTTAGGGTTAGGGTTAGGGTTAGGGTTAGGGTTAGGGTTAGGGTTAGGGTTAGGGTTAGGGTTAGGGTTAGGGTTAGGGTTAGGGTTAGGGTTAGGGTTAGGGTTAGGGTTAGGGTTAGGGTTAGGGTTAGGGTTAGGGTTAGGGTTAGGGTTAGGGTTAGGGTTAGGGTTAGGGTTAGGGTTAGGGTTAGGGTTAGGGTTAGGGTTAGGGTTAGGGTTAGGGTTAGGGTTAGGGTTAGGGTTAGGGTTAGGGTTAGGGTTAGGGTTAGGGTTAGGGTTAGGGTTAGGGTTAGGGTTAGGGTTAGGGTTAGGGTTAGGGTTAGGGTTAGGGTTAGGGTTAGGGTTAGGGTTAGGGTTAGGGTTAGGGTTAGGGTTAGGGTTAGGGTTAGGGTTAGGGTTAGGGTTAGGGTTAGGGTTAGGGTTAGGGTTAGGGTTAGGGTTAGGGTTAGGGTTAGGGTTAGGGTTAGGGTTAGGGTTAGGGTTAGGGTTAGGGTTAGGGTTAGGGTTAGGGTTAGGGTTAGGGTTAGGGTTAGGGTTAGGGTTAGGGTTAGGGTTAGGGTTAGGGTTAGGGTTAGGGTTAGGGTTAGGGTTAGGGTTAGGGTTAGGGTTAGGGTTAGGGTTAGGGTTAGGGTTAGGGTTAGGGTTAGGGTTAGGGTTAGGGTTAGGGTTAGGGTTAGGGTTAGGGTTAGGGTTAGGGTTAGGGTTAGGGTTAGGGTTAGGGTTAGGGTTAGGGTTAGGGTTAGGGTTAGGGTTAGGGTTAGGGTTAGGGTTAGGGTTAGGGTTAGGGTTAGGGTTAGGGTTAGGGTTAGGGTTAGGGTTAGGGTTAGGGTTAGGGTTAGGGTTAGGGTTAGGGTTAGGGTTAGGGTTAGGGTTAGGGTTAGGGTTAGGGTTAGGGTTAGGGTTAGGGTTAGGGTTAGGGTTAGGGTTAGGGTTAGGGTTAGGGTTAGGGTTAGGGTTAGGGTTAGGGTTAGGGTTAGGGTTAGGGTTAGGGTTAGGGTTAGGGTTAGGGTTAGGGTTAGGGTTAGGGTTAGGGTTAGGGTTAGGGTTAGGGTTAGGGTTAGGGTTAGGGTTAGGGTTAGGGTTAGGGTTAGGGTTAGGGTTAGGGTTAGGGTTAGGGTTAGGGTTAGGGTTAGGGTTAGGGTTAGGGTTAGGGTTAGGGTTAGGGTTAGGGTTAGGGTTAGGGTTAGGGTTAGGGTTAGGGTTAGGGTTAGGGTTAGGGTTAGGGTTAGGGTTAGGGTTAGGGTTAGGGTTAGGGTTAGGGTTAGGGTTAGGGTTAGGGTTAGGGTTAGGGTTAGGGTTAGGGTTAGGGTTAGGGTTAGGGTTAGGGTTAGGGTTAGGGTTAGGGTTAGGGTTAGGGTTAGGGTTAGGGTTAGGGTTAGGGTTAGGGTTAGGGTTAGGGTTAGGGTTAGGGTTAGGGTTAGGGTTAGGGTTAGGGTTAGGGTTAGGGTTAGGGTTAGGGTTAGGGTTAGGGTTAGGGTTAGGGTTAGGGTTAGGGTTAGGGTTAGGGTTAGGGTTAGGGTTAGGGTTAGGGTTAGGGTTAGGGTTAGGGTTAGGGTTAGGGTTAGGGTTAGGGTTAGGGTTAGGGTTAGGGTTAGGGTTAGGGTTAGGGTTAGGGTTAGGGTTAGGGTTAGGGTTAGGGTTAGGGTTAGGGTTAGGGTTAGGGTTAGGGTTAGGGTTAGGGTTAGGGTTAGGGTTAGGGTTAGGGTTAGGGTTAGGGTTAGGGTTAGGGTTAGGGTTAGGGTTAGGGTTAGGGTTAGGGTTAGGGTTAGGGTTAGGGTTAGGGTTAGGGTTAGGGTTAGGGTTAGGGTTAGGGTTAGGGTTAGGGTTAGGGTTAGGGTTAGGGTTAGGGTTAGGGTTAGGGTTAGGGTTAGGGTTAGGGTTAGGGTTAGGGTTAGGGTTAGGGTTAGGGTTAGGGTTAGGGTTAGGGTTAGGGTTAGGGTTAGGGTTAGGGTTAGGGTTAGGGTTA
>NW_027176186.1:0-11525 GCF_023055335.1 Clinocottus analis | reverse complement strand
CAGCACATGGATAATATATCTTTCAGAGATAAAAGTAAAAATGTGTTCTAGGTGATGATGTCATGCAGTTGTGACCACAAGTCTGGGAGAAAAGCAAACTTTCACAGGCGAGGCTGTCCCAGGGATCACTGAGGGTGCTCTCTGAGCCTTTGGGGAAATCAATTACACATTGTCCAAACTGTGATTCCTGCTGTAGGAACTTAATCGTGCAGGCCTTCTGTGGAGTATCACCCCGATGAATTTGGACACTGGTTTTGCTCCCTGGTGTCCGCTCTTCTCTCTCTGTGTCTCTCTTACACACATACACAAACACGCGCACACACAAACACGTACGCGCACACACACACACACACTTCAACCTTTGCAATTCGCTACATTTGTGTGCAGCTTACAATTCTACAGAGAGTCATTCATCATCATTTGCTGGCGCATCTGTCTTGAGTGCCTTAGCTTTGATCATGTTGTATTTTATACTTAACATCTGTTCTACATTTAACCTTTTGTAATGCTGCTGCTCAGAAACTATTACCTTGGCATTACAGGGGGGTGGGAGTTTACCTGGTGACTTTGCAGCCGGTGTAAATCTGGCATATTTGTCATGGCCGGCTAAATAAATGATCCACCGGTTGAAACGTTGCGATAGGCAGATCTCCCCCTGCCATTTCCTGCCTTATGGGACAGGACTCAGAGCAATCCTGTGCTTCCTCTTACGTGATCTTCTCTTCTTTCAAAAGCTTATCTACTCCTAAATCATCCTCTTTGAATCGGGAGGACAGCATTTTTGGGGGGTATTTTCTCTAACTATTTCCAGCCCTATCATTTCCAGTCATCCTCTGAGGCTTTGCTCTCTGCTTATGTATGCTGGCAATCCACCTATGCCCCCAATCCCCCCCCCCCCCCCCCCCCTCTCTCTCTCTCTCTCTCTCTCTCTCTCTCTCTCTCTCTCTCTCTCTCTCTCTGCCTCCCTCCCTCCCCTCTGGCCTCAGGAGCATGAGGCCCTGACCCCCCCCCTCCTCCTCAACCAACACACTAATCATCCCTAATCAGAAGTGAAATGCATTTTTCTAAGGAAGTAGCTGGAAAATTTCACAATCTGCATTTCTCCGACCAAGCTGATTAGAGAAACATTATCCTGCTTTCACAGTCACTTCCAATCTGCCTTTAATCTGTCACTTCAATCGCCTAATTATTTAGTCAATGACCTGGGGACGCAATCTTACAAAAGAATGAAATGCATGCCATATCATTTTCGCTTTCATTTACGCATGATATCGCTGGTTACATGTTAGGTTCCCTTGAGCTAAATATGCAAGACTTGTTCACATGCACGTACCTATATGTGTGTCTCTGTCTACTTCTGGTTTGTGTGTGAGTGCACGCATTCACGTGTATGTGTGCGTGAGCTCTGTTCAGGTATTTATTGTCCTTGCCAATCGCATCCATACATGTGTGGGTGTGTGCTTCGGTGTGTGTCAACAGTGGCTTGTTTAGAAGCTGCTGAGCTGTGAATGCTGGCTCGGGGTAATGCAGTTTAGCCCTTAGTTGGAAGAGCCTTTAGGGAATGAGACTCTGTGGGAGAGTCGTGTTATTGGAAAGGTCATGATTACAGTAGGGGGTCAAAATAACTCGCTGACACTCTTTATACACAAGTGACTGCTATTGTGCCTCAGGGTGTCAAGAACTATATTGAGTATTGACTATATGTCACAGCAATAAAAAGGAAACCTGTTTCCATTGCCAAATGTTCTACCTCCAAAGAGTGTGAAGTCAGGACAAAAGGTAAAAATACCTTCAATGTCAATGAGAGCATCATGCTGGGATGCTAATTTTGCTGCAGAGGGGAAAACAACATTAACGTCTTTTAAGACAGCAATTCTAATTTGAAATAGAAAAAAAAGAGACAGATTTGGTGCGTTTTATTCATTTTATTCTGTGTACGCCAAGCTATGAGTGCTTGTTTTACTTCTCCAGTAAGGAGACGTCTGCTTAAGAAGTGCATATATTGGATGACCTTCGGGTCTCATTTACAACGCCTCGTAATCTTTGCAAAAACATGCAATCCAGGGCATTGCAAAAATGTATAACACAATAAAGGTTAAATGAAGAAAAACATTGCAATTATTTAACTTGAAGGTGAGAGGGAGAAAGAAAAAGGAGGAGAGAGGGAGGAAAGGACTTTGAACTTTCAGCACAGGATGGCCCACTTATAATAGTCCTAGTCTGACACAAGACCCAGCCAGCCCGATAAGGACCCAGACCCGTCCAGGGCAGCTGTCTCTCTTTCATCTTTGCCTTCGCTGGTTGGCAGCTCCTTCCTCTATTTACGGCCGCCTCACTTCTCTTATCAAGTGTGGATTCTGTAGAGCCATCATGGTTATTTGTTCCTGACACTCAATCCGCTAATAAATCTGCTTGGAAATGTGCTTTTAAAAGAGTGTAAGAAAACATTCCGCAGTCTGGCTACGAGTCCCACTATGCCTTTGCTTAAGCCCGTGCTTAGCGCCTCCATCTAGTGTCGCAAAACACACCATCAGAGGTCATGAACTCTGGCACTTAGAGAGCACTTTGACCATGGGAATAGCCGCGTTAAAGTCAAAACAAACACGAGATGCACATCAAACACCGAGACATTCTGTTGGTGAAATTTCATATTTAGACTGCTGGTTTTATGTCAAGCATCGAATCCAATGCCACGTATACAATGACACACTGGTCGTTCATTACAGAAGTACGTTTTTCAAAATTGTAAATGGGCCACACATTTTTCTTTCTGATATTTTTATACATTACATTGTTGCCAGTAATTTAAGTCTCACTTCTGTTGATATTTGCTTTTTGTCTTTCCATCACAAACCATAGGAAATTGACACATTATCCAAAATGAGCTTCAAGCTGAGTCTAGATTATTCATTAATTGTCAATACAAATCCTCACAAAACTAATGAAGAGTCGTAATTTGATTCTGTATGGAGTTTACTCGTGAAAGAATGCTCTATGCCAGTTATTATTGATATCTCCAGCTGTTAAATGCAGCAGTAAACAGACAAATCAGTCCTGGTGTGCGAACATCAAGGTGGATAGCAATAAGCATAACTTTTGTATCAGCAAATATTGACTTGTTCATATGTCTGACTGTCTGAGACACTCAGAGATCAGGCTATAAGAACAGATGGTGCTG
This sequence comes from Clinocottus analis, assembly GCF_023055335.1. Lineage (NCBI taxonomy): Eukaryota > Metazoa > Chordata > Actinopteri > Perciformes > Cottidae > Clinocottus > Clinocottus analis. The sequence goes on along the minus strand of NW_027176186.1, from coordinate 8,347 downwards.
TAACAGAGAGAAAAAGGGGGGTTTGCTGGAGAGAGTTGATGTGTGAGCTATTTCAGCAATGCCGGAGAGGAAACGTATTGATCGGGACACTTATACTTGATAAGGACGTCAGGTTTAAGAGGAGCAAGGCAATCATTAAGTACACCACTGGCAGCTGTTGTTCAAAAAATATATTTGCTGCTTCGCCTCCCCCCCCCCCCCCCCCGCCTTTCGCTTTTCTTTTTTCCCCACTTTATTTGGCTCTTTCTTGCCAGAGGTGAAAAGAAAATCTCATCTCCATCAGGCTAAATTGTGGTGGGCAGCATTATCAGTTCAAAAGACCTGGGGATTTGACAGCTCCCACTCCATGGTGATTAATTACTTCTCGACTGTGGTGGGCCTTTCTCTCCCCTCTTTCTCCCTGCCTGCTGCTTTAGTGGTGGTGGTGGCTGGAGGCAACACATGATAAGTGCTGCCCTTATTACTGGTCTCACTGGGAAAAGGCCCAGGCAGCATGGGCTAACGTGGACCAATCACACCCCCTGCGCCGCATGGGGCCTTTGCAAGATACATGCCCTTTGTTTACTCTTTAGTGCGTAATAGAAAGGTACTGTGCTGCCAAGTCTGTTTGTGGTGTTGGGTTAAATAACCTCTTCTGCTCTTCAATCTCTCTTTCCATCCGTCCATCTCTGCTTCACTCCCTCCCTCCAGGGCTATAAAGGGGTTTGATCTCTGCTTTAATCACTGCACCAGATAGGATAGCAACTACAGACTCTGGAGCTCTCTATTATCACCAGCCAAGGGGAAGAAGGACACTTCTCCGTCTGATGGACAGAATTAATCACTTATGGACATCGTTTAGGAGAGGCCATCTATTATAACCAGTGTAATCACACATGAGAAGTAGGCCAGCTTCAATCAACCAAAAGAGACCTCAATACAGTTAAACGCTTAGCTGTGTACATATTTATTTTACAAGCCTGTGGCAGCCTTTTGCGCTGTTATGTGCATTCTGGGGTTCTCAAGGTTCTGCACACAGCTGGTCCTTGAGCTTCATGTCTCCCTGTAGGCTCCACTGTTTGGCTTGTGTGTATGAGTGGCACTTTCCCTGAGGCTGTGCCTGTTCGTGTGTGTCTGTGCATGTGTTTTTTGTGTGTAAGTTTCCGCATATGTGTTTCTATGTGTGTGCACATGCATTCTCGGGTGTGTGTGTGTGTGTGTGTGTGTGTGTGTCTAAATAAGCCTACATGGGAAAGCTCCATTATTGGACCTGTCAGTGCTGTAAGTCTCCCCGAAGGCAGCGAGGTGGAGATGAGAGACAGAAAGACACGCGGTAGGGCACCGAGCACACACGCCTGTCACACGCTGTCCCCAACGGTGGCCATGCAGGCCATTATGATGTCTTCCAGATGGACACATCTGTCTGTTTCCCTGGGAACAAATCTGCTAAAAGCACGGAGAGAGTCATGAAAAAGCAATCTCTGGTGGACTTTTATTTGTTTATGTCTGCCATAGCAGGCTGCCTAAATGTCATACGGTATGGCATGAAGAGATGACATGAGGAGACACCTCTGGAGCTACATTAGATCCCTCAGATAACATATATTAAGATGTCAATACTGTATTGGATGCTTATGTTCTCCTATGTTACATCATTATTATAATGGAAGGGATTTGATTACGTTTGTGGAGAGGAGTCTATTTTTTGTCCTACATGCTCTAGACATTTTTTTTTTTTTACTGACTGCAGCTTGTCATGTAGATTATTGGACCTCCATTTGTCCCTCCTCCCTCCTCTCGCTTCCAATGAGAGCAGAGGGGATGACTGTTGTCATTACAGACAAGCAAGCAAGGTGAACCTTTCCTAGACTGGGGACCTTTTCCTGGTACGCAGAATCAGAACAACCCCTCGCCGCACCTCCCCATAATCCCTGGCATTTTGTTTTGATGCTCCACAGCATGAAAATGAGGGAATATGGCAATGTTATGGCATTTGAAGTCAATATGTATTATAAAATCAATCTAGATGAAGATCTGCCCATCCCTCTAATTAGACGGGGTGACTGGAGATTGATTTTTAATTGCAAAAGTAATTACATGGAGCAGATAGCCAGTGACATTTGATTATCTAGGTGATTGATTAAAAGGCCTGGCTGCTGGGGCAGACTGTCAGCCAGCTGAATCCAGACAAAAGAGAAAATTAAAAAAGTTGTCCCGTTTGTAATCACGAATTTCAAGGGTGAAATTACAAAGCCAAACATCCCCTTGGAGAAGCCCAGCATCCTTCCACTTTGCGCCTGTTTGCCCTCCTATCTCACCCCCGCCGTCACAACGCCCACAACGCAAAGACCCCCGTGACACGCTAAAAAGGGGGAAACAATGATGTGAAAAATGAATTGAGGAGTTGTTCTGTTACAGACAGCCTGGTGCGTAAATGATGGGTGCATATATCTGCTTAGCAGCCTTGTCACATCATCACAGGCAACAAGGAAAGACAGAGAGGGAGAGCGGTACAGGCAGGCAGACAGAAAGAAGGACAGAGATACAGAGTCAAGGAAAACCTATCATCTCCCAGACTGCTCCTTCAGTCATCTTCATCTCTTGTCATCTCCTTGCAATAGGCATCTGCACTTCATTGTTGTGTGTCGCCCGGTAAGGGAGTGAGACTAAATAAACAGTAGAATAACATCTTTTTTTCTCTGGGTGTTTGGGAAAGCAAGAAGAAATCCTCTTTCATGTCGTCTTTTACTTCTCCTCTTCATCCGTCATTCTTGTGGGATCCCTCTCTTAGAAAATGAACGATGACAAGGTAAACCGTCGGGGGAGCAGCTCAACTGTTTATATAACTCTTTATGTGGCTGTGATGGACAGGGCTGAGTGATGACAGTCGGAAATTAAATACTTAATGTCTACCTGCTAGCATGCAAGTTCAACAATATATCACCTGGTGGGTGGATTAAGGGACTGGTGTGTACAGTCATTCCATACCTTTTTTTTTTCTTGATCTCCATCAATCTTCAATTTGGTATTGTAATTTCTAGCATTGTCAATTTCAGGCTAAGCAACAAAGAATACATTTCATGTCTTATCTCTTCTCTGACTCTATACTGTAGCCAATATAATTATTACTATGTCACACTTGTTGATAAGCCCCTACTGACACACATACACAAAAGCACATGACAGAGCAACATGGTGTCTGTTCACAGACCTCATAACCAGGAGATCATTTATATTTCACCATAGGACGTGCCTATAAATTATTCCTGGTTACGGTATCATTTAGCCTGGACTGTTAAGCCTTTCCTGTCATTTTAGTGAAAGGTTCACTCTTTGGGCTTTCCATGAAGGCAACATTTATGTCTTTAATTTACAGCTCCTTGCCTGGAGGATACTCCTCAGCTTTATGAAGTGCCATTAGGGGGCCTATTTAGTTGTCGTGGCAGAGCACTGCTCAGTGTGGTGCAGCCTGCAGAAGCCAGCCTCTGAAAAAAAAAAAGAGAGACGAGGGAGCAAAGGCAGCAATTTCAAATGAGAATCGCTGTCCTTTTAACTCAAAGAGCTCTGTAGCCTGGCAGGAGCAGCTGAGCAAGGCCTTTGAAGGGAGGGAAGAAGAGAGAGAGAGAGAGAGAGAGAGGGGTGGGGAAATGAAACGGGCCTGGGCCAGCCCCACATATTATTCCCCCTCAGGACGTACAGAGTCTATATTGGCTGAAGCAGCACGGCCCCTTGGGTCACAGCTCCTTCTCTGGCTCAGAGAGCGGCAGCACTAAGAGGGACTTTCCTCTGTCTGCCTCAGAAACAGGCCGGCGAGTGTCTGCGGGTAAACCATCACACATGTGCCTCCCAGCACCAGGCCTGGGCTCTGCGGGTGAACACAAAGCAGCGGCACTTATTAAATTTCCATGAAGTTTACCGAATTTGCGGGATCAGTGGGGTGAGGCCATAAGGGAGCTCATGCCACTGCCTACAGCTTCCCTCCGCCACTGAAGACCAGTGTGGTTGTGGGTCTCACCCTCCCTCCCCATCTCCACCTTCCCCCTGTGTCTCATCTTCCTAGCTTGACATTGGAAGAGGATTTCTACTTGTTTGGCCCTGAACCCTGCAGAACTTACTGCCCACATCCTACAGGGACCCCAGAGGGCCATATAGTAGCAGACAAAAAATAACTATAGACGAAGAAATAGATGCATGACTTATATGTAGACACATGGCCATGAAACCTAAATAAAAAGTGAAATGAAAGCACAGAGAGTTGACTTTATCCAGTGAGAAATGGAAGGCAAGTTATAGCCAACCCCAGAAATGTAGGTTGATAATCCCCTGCATGTCATGGTTAGTAAAAGTTCACAGCGAGCCGTTCATCACGGCCAGGACTCTTCCAGATGTGGAACCAGTTATTGAAAAAATAGATCTCAAGGATAAAAGAGCAGGTAGAGACTGTACAAAGCCTTTTTTGGGGGGGGTGAGACAAATGGGGGGGGGGGGGGGGGGGCTGAAGATGATCCAGACCAATTTGTAGAATTGTCAAGTATACAAGTTAAATTGTACAGTGAAAATTATTTGAATGATTGGTTGAAAAGTTATGTGATTCAAAACATTTTCAATAATTATCAGAGTTTCATATTTAGAGACAAATTACCAAGACTGTAGACTCTGATTAAACAAAACTACACGAGGAAAATGTAGAATTATTTTACCATCATTAGCTAAATATTTTTTGTATTGCCTTGAAAAATCAGTACTGAAGGCTGAATATGAAATCAAATGTGAGTTTGTGTATCTATTACCTTACACAGATAGTTGCTCGTAGAATTGGAATTGAGTTAATTGCAGCCACCTTGAAGTCATAATTTTACACACATTTAATATTATTGATGTGCTTTAATCAGCGTCTTCACATTAACTCCTTTTAATACAAATGTCCGTACAAAAAATAATAATAATCATGTTGAATGATTCAATGTAGGCATGAGAAATCCAATGCAATACAATCGCAAATGAATGTCAAGATAAGGATTGCGCAAAATGCTTCATAAACCCCTCCTAGGTATATCAAAGCTAGAAAATGTTGTGTCTAGTATCTGGATGAAGGACAACAATGTATTTTACTCATGCAACCCTGTATAAAGTGAGGATGTGGTCAATGCAGAGTCAGCTGCAGACGGTCAATTACGGCAAGTGGCAGCATATACAAATACTTTGCTGGTGCGTGCATAAATAACAGTTTATTCCCATGCTGTTGTGTCTTTTGTGTCCTAGTCTAAACCAAGACAAAATACCTAGGTTCTGTCACCGTTTAGAGGACAGCTTTTATGTGATTTATCACGCAACTTTGACCCTGCAATGAAAATATATACACAGACAGCCATCCTGTGATTGCAGGTTCAGAACGAAATAGGCCACAACATTTTCCAGGTGCAGATTAGCGCTGAACTGTGGACATCATTGTAGGTTAAACAAGGCTGTGTTTATTCAACCAACATCTTTCATCTTTCTCACTCAGGACCTCTAGTCACAACCATTGTCTGGGTCGCTCTGTGATTTTGCAGCTAATGAAAAAAATACAAGTTTGGAAAAGATTATTCGGAAAACAAAAACAATCGCCCTCATCCTCCTGTGTAACAGGCACATTCTCTGGCTACCCGGTGTGTCAAAGGATAATCTTGTGAAAAGAGGACAAATGTAGAGTCAGTTGTGACCTTAAAGCGCGCATGGGCCCGGCCTGTTAGATTCTAGATGGAGATGAGGTGTACAAGAGTGTCCCATTAGCGCTACCTTTTCACTGCTCTCCCTGTCTGGGTCTCTGGCCACACTCCAAAAGGACTATGTCTTGATCCCAGGGCCTGATAGAGTCTGGCCCGTTGATGGACCTGATGACATCTGCACTGTCCGTCTGTGCTCCCAGACAAATGCAACCCAGCGAGTTTTATGCTGGCCCTCCTGCCTCTTATCAATCAATTACATTGGATCAGATTAATTGTATGGGATTGTTTGCTGCAGATAGGAAACGGGTAGATTCCGGATGGGGGTTGCCTGTGTGATTGTTATTTTTTGTTTGCTGTGCCCTTTTTTAACCTTGCTAGTTTGACACTGTTTGTAGACAAATGGGGTTTGGGACAGCAATTATATTTTCTCAAATGAAAAGGTGTCCATAATTATGTCTCTCACAGTGATGTAATACCTGTGAATAGTTATGTTTTCACATCGATTTCAATCATAATGTATATTGAATTTGAGAGTTGTCCACAAAGCTAAAACAGGGAACGCATAATTTTCAATTCTGGTTGAGGTAGTCAGTCGCATGCCAGTGAATGCACCCCTCCACCTTTGCTTATGAAAAACTGGATTAATTATGTAATGTTCAGCTCTCTGTGGCTAATAGCTGATAATGATGTGTGAGAGGTGTGTCAGACGGGAGAGCATACTGGACTGCCAAGTGCTGTTGGACCCAGGTCAGGCTGCGTTCATCTTACTAATGAGATGTCACACGGAGAAGATGGAGCGACCGGAGCGACCAAGCGGTCATTGCAAACTAATTCCCCTCCAGCTTTGGATTGTACAAACAGCCCCAAATTCAGAGAGGAGCTTGCATGGCCTGCCAACTGACCACATCACTCTGAGGGTCCATTTTTCAGAGCGGCATTTGGCCGTGGGGGGACGGCTAGGTCCGGGTTGGCCCAGCAGCAGTGTCATTTGTAGTCCAGAGAAGCTAACGGTGGGCCTGTGGGCTTTATTGGTCGACTGAATGCAGCCGGTGATCCAGTGTCTCATTTAGTCTTTAGCTCCACTCCGAGGAGAAGAGTCGAGGTTAAATCAACGCTTGTCTTCTTCTTCTGAACATCTAAATCTACAGTGGAGAGAAGTGATATGTGCTCCTCCCTTCATCCACGCCCTCGGGCTAGCCTCGCTTCTCTTAAGTTCTCTGCTGCATTGCCAGTGGGTCAGGTTGATCCCCTCCACCCCCCTCCGTCATTGAAACTCATTCAGGGGGCATTAAAGTGTAAACCAGATGAAAAAACAAAGGGCTTAAGCAAATCAGATGGCTCAAACAACAACAACAAACGCACACTCTGTAATCTGCTTAGGGAAATTAATGAGGGGGAGCCCCCTTGGCCAAGGTGGATAATGATCCTGGACCACGGGGATGAGAGGCTGCAGTGGATCAGGCAGAAGGTGAGAACTGGAAAGGGGGATTAGAGACGGACTCCCACCAGAATCAAACAGGACTCTGCCAAAGGGATCCCTCCCCTCCGATGCCCAAACTTCAAAAACTCCAGCCTAAGCTGGAAGTAGGTGTCTGTAATCCCCTCTGTGGCTGTAGATCTATGCGGCCGACTCAGGCCCAGCTTTCATCCTGCAGCTTGTTCGGCATGCTCTTCCTCCATGTCCTGGGAACGTAAACTTTTGCACTGTGGCCCCCGTGCAGATCGCAGGGATCTGCTGGCTCATTACCTCTTCATTAGCGTGCTGCATCGTTGGCTGCCAAGAGGATCAGACTATGCGTGGAGTCTCGCTGCACAGACCGCTCTTGGGGACCAGAAACCTGGACAAGGCAGCCAGATGGACGGACGCACGCTCCTGGAAACACAAGCCCATAGATCTGTGCGCAGTTGGAAGTTTTTATGTAGCCAGTGAACTTTTCTTTGTGTGATCCACGTTTTAAAGGACCCATTTGTCCCGAGCAGTGTTACCTCAATAGATTCCCTGGAAAAATATCCAGTGATTGTTGTTATACCTGTCCATTGCTCCTGCATGGTTGTCCAATGGGATCACCTGAAAGGAATGGATGGATATTTCTTCTATGTATATATATACTCCTATTTATTAGGTTTTCAGAATTAGTGTCAAAACTGTCACTTACATCCTCTGGGTATGTTTTGAGGTACCTTTGAAATGTGATGCAAGATGCCACTCGGAGTTGGATTTATCTGCCTCTGCTTTTCTTTCTCACAATACATAGAATGCCAGATGATTTAAAGGGAGGTGTGGAATTGAGAAAATAAGCAGGCTTTGTAGTGCTTAATGGGGCCCAAAGCTCACTGTTTAAGCCCTCCCCTGCATCCAAAGCAGCCACCGTCAGGAGCCAAGCTCCATGAAGCCAAGTCTCATCAACCACTCTGCCATCCTCTGGTGTGATGGTGGCAATACACACATACACACATATATTACCAGCGACTTGCATTCAAAATTAATATACAAAGGTATGGAGTTGACCACAGATCATCGAGGGTGGAATCAGTCATGCAAAAATGTGTAGAATACTACACACATGTAGGATTGTCACAGGGACATTTTAACAAAAATATTGAGGTCAGAATATTTTTATTTTTGCATAGTTGTTAAATCAAACACAAAGATTTTTTTT
>NW_027176185.1:0-11623 GCF_023055335.1 Clinocottus analis | reverse complement strand
AAAGAGGACAGAGAGAGAGAGAGAGAGAGAGAGAGAGAGAGAGAGAGAGAGAGAGAGAGAGAGAGAGAGAGAGAGAGAGAGAGTGAAAGAGAGAGAGACACACACACACACGCACACACGCACGCACACACGCGCACACACACCACTATTTAATCAGGTTGCCTCAATACAAGCATCAGAATTATTGTCCAATAGTAAATACACCCAAACACACACACATAACACACAAGCTGGCTTAACCTTCACCCAAAAAGGACACACACACACACACACACACACACGCACACACACACACACACACGATGAATAGGATTGATTAATAGTAGCAGCAGGCTGAAGCCGAGCCGTTAAATTCATGGCCCGCACAGCGTCGTACAACAGATTTTGGTGTCGTCCTTAAGCAGATTGTTCATCTTTTCCAGTCACTTCTCCCGTCCACAAGCGTGCGCTTTCAGGCTCATAGTCCAAGTAAGTTACAGAAATATCCTCTCTGCAAAGTATATAAGAAGCTTCCTATATAACCATTGTAACGTCCTCCATGTTGAAATCCTTTTTGAGTTCATCTTCGTGACAGTGCACACGCGATTGTGTCTTCAACATCCTGAAGGCATCCCAGAAATAGGACGACACACTTCACAGCAGAAATGCATTAAAACATAAATGCTGCAGGTATATGGAAACGTTGCATGGGTGCAGGTTAAATGTGCGGTATCAGAAATCTAGACGTTAAAAGTCCTTCAGGCCAACACTGAGAAGAGTCTTCAGAGCCATTAGCGGTCTGGATTTGTCGTCAAACTATTTCTAAGTTCATCAGCCGCCATTTTATGTGAGCCCAACGGCTGAAACACACTCAAGAATCCGTCTTTTTCTTTTCTGTTTTTGCAATCCGGCATTGGTATGTAGGGCCAAAATGAATCAAAACACCAAGTGCTTTTTTTTTGAAATTGTTGGAACTCTTCCTGCAACATGAAGACAAAACCCTGAGTGTGCTCATCTCCAAAAGGTTCACTTAAATCCTCCATCTGTGACTGGGTGGAGGCTGCAGGTTGGAGTCCTACCTCACCCAATAGTGCATCCTCCCTCCCAACGACTGGTGGCACTGGGATATTTTTTTCTAAAGCTCAACTTTTGAGTGCCAGACTTTTATCTGACACCGAGTATTTCTACACTTTTGCTACCGATTAGAATCAAAGGAACTTTGAACTGCTCATGAAATGACCCCGATGTAAAGAGTTCTTGGCTGGTGGCAATTTCTTTGGTCGGGCCATCCAATCAATTTGAGCAAATATCCCCGTATGAGTCAATGCAGAAAAAGGTATCACGCATTACTACTTTGTAGTTAAATATTTAACATTTATTCCAACACTTTGACATATTAAGGACATCTTATTAATATGATTCAGTATATTATAATTAGGGCTGGGCAACGCGTCAATCCTTTAACGGCGTTAACTATTTGATCATAAATTCAGTGCTTTTTTTGTTGTATTTTGTGTTTATCTCTGCCGCACACAGGGGCTGCACTTTAAATCTCTCCCAGACGGCGGCGTTCAGACCTCGGCGTCTTACGGCTCTCCCAGTCCGGCCCGTGTGAGGTCAATCAAAAATGACAACTATATAAATAAGATGCACGTCACAAAAGCAAAACGCTGCTTTTACTTTGAAGGCGATTTATTCCGTAGCCTCACCCACAGGCAGTGTTGATGACTTGAGCCTGACGTCAAAACACTGGGTATTTTTGAGTATTTTTTAGGGCGCTGATTGGATAAATTAATAAACTGCTTCATAAACCTGTCTATTTTGGGCCAAATTGATTCGGCTCCACCACGTGCACGGCGCAATAGAGACGTGCACGGGGCAGCTAGGACAAGGAGGAAAAGCATCTATAATGCGCAGATGCCCACATGCTATTTTACAAATATTACCGGGTATATGCCATAGCTCAAAAACACAAATGTTGACAATTTGTATAATGTAATAATATTCTTCGAATGTTTATAATTACTAATATTATAAATACATATATACTTTTTGTTTTGGTGGCTCAGGGTGGGTGCCCCGCGGCCCTCTATCGGCCGGCGGCCACGCCCCGAACAGTACAGGCGTTAAGGAAGTACTTTCTTTCAGTACTTCCTGTTGGATGTACAGTCACCATCTGAGCATCCAGAAGTTGTCTCGTTTTAGCAAACACAAAGTTGTTGTTTTCCCCAAACCAATTTAGCTCTAAATATCACAGAGTTTGTTTCTAGCTCTATTTCATACAGTCTTGCCTTTTAGCCTAAAAGTTTGACTCTAGCTGGCACAGCAGGCGTCGCCGCAGAGATCGCTATCACAGAGCATGTATTTATTCATTAAAGGATTTTGTGTGTGACTGTTGAATAAACAGGAGCTTCTCTGCCTACACAGACACGCACAGGGCTGACTTACTCCACTCCACTTCAGCTGTCAGAGACAAGGACGAAGAGGGGAGGCGGCATTTATTTATGGACGAGAGAGAGAGAGAGAGAGAGAGAGAGAGAGAGAGAGAGAGTTTCCTCGCAAGACACTTCTCACAATTATAATCTATTTTGTATTACCCACGAGACCAGCGCAGTTGCCGGCTTGGTGCTCACCCTCATCTTCCACTCACTTCTCCCTCTCACACACAAACTTTGTGATCAGCACAAAAACACACTTCCAAATCACTTTGTGTCGCCGTCAAAGTCAGTGACTTTGAAACCATAGCGTGACTTCCTGTGAACTCACTTCCCTTCTCTGTTCTTCTCCATCAGCTCGCTCGATTTCTTTTTCATTGCACTGACGTTGCCTGACGTTACGTCTATAGCTTAAGTTACATGACAAAGTAATGTATATATATATATATATATATATATATATATATATATATATATATATATATATATATATATATATATATACATACATTATATATATTTATATATATATAGATATAGATATATCTATATATATATATATATATATATATATATATATATATATATTAATGCTCTAAGAACTATTAAAAGACTTTAAAAGAAGTTCTCATGAAATATCAGTTCTTATCATTTAGTTATTGACGGCTTTTCAAATATCAGCAGCAGAGTTTAAATGTTTGTTTGTCTATATTTATAATCACTCCACCCTGGATTATAAATTATAGCAATGACATTCAATTAAATCAGATGATGTTATGGCTTTAAATGTCGAGGTCAGGGGTCAGCAACCTTCAAAATAATCCTCCAAATAAAATACCCCTGGAGCTGCAAAGTCATATTTTATATACAAAAACGATTGTTTGTTGTATCTATTAAATGATAGAACAAGAATAAAGTACATTCATGACATTGTATCGCTATTTCACCTCTTATAACAATAGCAAACTCTCAAATGCAGTCACGCGTCGGCCTACATTGAGCTCAGTAAAGACACGCCTATGTCAGTCTTGACCCCTCTTCATATTTGTGGCTCGTGGTCGAGTCGTTCTGTAACAAAGTAAAATGTTCCATACCGGTCCTTAAATGCAGTAACTTACCTCTCAACGTGACATGTTTCGTCGTTTGCTACGTCATCGCCACATATCACGCAGACAGGTCAGCTGCGTCGTTGACAGTGAAATCAAATCAATACGTCCATCACGCAGAGTCAAACTCTCTACTTTCCTCTGTGACTTTTCTTTTCTTCATTGATAGTTTAGCGAGGGCGGGGCTCCGTGAATCATGATCAGCCAGCTGCAGGGGGAGAGGCTTGACAGCGACGTCATACATGACTCACATTTTATAAATGAAATATTAAAACATGTTTTATTTTCAGTGACACAGTATCACCTCAGACTCCGACATAAGAGGAGTTCCCTTTGAAAGATGTTCCACTGCATATCATGTCACTTTTCTCATCTCCCACCAACAAGATCTCTCTGTCATCCTGATAATGTTCCTCTTTGCTCACGTGAACGACAAAGTTAATACAAACGAAGGACAGCGATAAAACCGGAGGAAACAGTACAAGCTTCCCTCACTGTGTATTAACACAGTTATTAATTTATTAGGAAATGTGCTAAACTGTGACTCATCCTCCTTAACTACAGAGTTCAGCATGACATTTTCTGTGAGATCTCTGACATCTAGTTCCATCCTGATATCGTAGCATGACCCAGGTACAATGAAAGCATCCTGTGTCAGCTCGCCTTTGTGTTCATACACGCAGGATGTCATGAGGAAGAAACTGTAAAAACAGATTTCAGCCTTATGAATTGAGGATGTTCATGGTTATCTTTTAGAAATGCGTTTCTTCTTTACACCTGAGGTATGGCCATACTGTTTGTTTTGCCCCATTTGTCTCCATTAGTCACTTAGACACTAAAACATGGGTCCAGGTGGGAAAATAACAAAGTTACCCTTGAATACCTGATTTAGATCTGGTCAGCGTAACCAGATTAAGATTGCATGTTGAGTCTGGGTCCTGGTGGGTTTTTCTCTGTTCTCCCCTCCACTGCTCTCCAACGAGAAAACCTCAAATCCAACATTTGAGTTTGATGAATACGTTTCCTTTTTTTTAAATTTTTTTTTTACCAGAATTGATAACAGATCCTTTCACTGTTGACAAGGCGACCGAGAAATATGGCCACTTGCTTTCTATCTCCCCTTCCTTCATTTTTCATCCTCTCTGCCTCTTTACTTTTGCACTCCCTCGCTCCCTCCCTCCCTCTTACCCCTTCAACATTACTCACACACGTTTGAATAATTAGGATGCAATAAATCCCACTGTCACATCCATTTTTCCAGACTCCGTCCTCTCCCTGTTTGCATGTTTTTTCTTCTTCTCTATCCTCATTGTGCCTCGCAGTCTGCAGCAGAGAGAGAAGCAGGAACTCCAATGCACGGCGTACGTGCAGAGGAATAACCAGACGCTCCGAAAAGGAGCACTTTGGCATTGAAAGAGGCCGACTTTAGAAATGCCCTGCTATTTTGCCAGAATAAATTCTACTACCAGCGCGTCCTGCGTGTGTTGTTGGACATGTTACCAGAATCCTCGCGCAACCGCTGAAAGAGCGGCAGGAAATAGCTGCGGGATGACAGGACAGGAACCGTTTCAATCCAGCTTTTCTCTGGCTGTCGAAGGTGATTTTGTTTGGCCTTGACATCCTTCACACTTGAACACATTCCCAGGGCAACACCTGAGCGAGCGCACACACACACACGTACTGAATACACACACGCAGTCTGAGCTCATACATTTGAACATAAATGCCCAAAACGACGACAAAAACAACAACAAAATACAGGCCAAACCCCATAACTTCTAATGCAACTAATCTTCATTTCACGCAAACACACATACGCTCTCATGGTGTGTCTGTGCCGGAGAGATAACCCAGGAAGGATTAGCCATAACATGTTGAGCAGGAGAGGAAAAAAGAAAAAGAAACGCACCTTAGCTGTATGTGTGAGCGAGACAGCGAGGGAAATAGAGTCATGGGAGAGAAACGGAGGTGTTAACCGAGAGCTACGTGTGTTTTCCTTCAAGAAAATATGCTTAATATGTGCCAAGGACATATTATTGCAAAATGCAACCAAATGTAAGTAGTTCTACCTGTCCAGAGCGGTGTGTGTTGTGTCATTCACAGAAGTCCTGAAAACCAGTTAGCGTGGTTGGATGTCAGCGAGCAACAGGAATGAGCAACTTTTTTTCAATTTCAATCACGCACGGCGTTTTCTAAATGTTACACGGGTTGTTGGGTTGGCAGGGCTCATAAAAGGCAATTGCCAGCGTGAATGAGTAGCAGACAAAAAGCCAAGAAAGGAATGGGAAGAGTTCGGCCAAAACGCAATTTTTAGAGTTTGGCTTTTTTTTTGGGGGGGGGAAAAAAGTTTCCAAATAGAACGCTGTTCATAATTCAATATTGAGGGCCAAGTGGGTGCAATCAGGTTGACGGGTTGTTTAGAAAGTCGTTTGTTAGTGGCATTAGATGTATGAAAGATAATAAGAGGAGAGACACGCGACCGAGGTCTCCAGCTGGACGGACTCAGGGTTCATTGATTCCTGGAAACTCAGCTCTGTATGGCTGGATCCACCGTCACTGCGTCGCAGCGTCGCAGCGTCGCAGCCAGCCTGCAGGCAATTAGAGGTGCAGTTTGAGATTCCAGGTAAGTGGTTTTCATTATTTCACCACGATGAACTGTTCGGGAGCGCACGGTTCATTTGTAGAACTTCAGCACTCACTCATATGCAAACTGCAAAAGAAATGTCTGATTGGGCAACAGAATGGCAGCGGGCCTTAGACGCAGGACTTTCACCCAGGAGACGGCTGTTTGTGCACTGTTTGAAACACAAAGTCAACACAGACTTATTTTACTTACTTTTGTACTGAACCAAAATAACAAGTCTACTTATTTGACTTAACAAACGTCCTTATTTTAACCTGAACCCATATCTTTTCCAAACCTAACCAAGTAGTTTCGTTGCCTAAACCTAACCAAGTACATCTCAAAACTAACTAAGCCTACCTTGAAAATCATAAGCGCAAACTACGTTTCCTTTGAACAAGATATAGACTTTGCAATTCACGAGCTGAAACTGGCACGCTGTCTAAAAATGATGCGACTTCGCGCGCCCTAGTCCGAAGCTCAGAGACAAGGGTCGACATTTGAGGGCTTGGGAGTGACAACGTGTTGTCGGGAGTGACAATGTGTTGTCGGGAGTGACAATGTGTTGCCCGTTCATCCCGTCGTCTCAGCAACGTGAGGCTACTTCCGCCTTTGCTTAAAAGAGTAAGAGTCGTAACATCTGCTGCTGCTAGAAGTCTTTGTCACTGGAAAGTGTAGTTTTTAGGCAGCTGTTCTTGGAAAGAGAGTCCTGTCTAAGGTTTGCCTCAAACCAGCAAGGAATTGAGAAAAGGTATATTGGAGTAATGGTTGAAGGGGTGGTGGGTGGGGAAGTTCCATCTTTCATTTATTGTAAATCTGCAACACAGGGCTGCACGATGAAAGGTCCCTTTATGCAACAAGAACAAAGCGAAACATCATTTTTTATGATGGAAAAACGGATAACGAGTCGAGCAGTCTTACAGCCTGAGGAGGAAAGCTGCTCTCTCTGGTGGTATGCCAGACGGCAGCAGGGTGAACAGGATGCTGCTGGGGTCGGGTATTGTCTTTTTTTTTATCTTTTGCATCACCGATATCACGAGATGGGTACCGGTGATGTTCCGGTCGGTTTTAATCACCCGCTGCAGAGCCCTCCAGTCCTGGGCACGAACCATGCCAATGTGTAATGAATGGAAATGAACGTAAAAGCACTGACGTGTGAAATGCCATCTGTTTGTAATCTTAGTCTGTTTAACATGTATCTTCGATTGAAAAAAAAAAAAATTCAAATATGCAAAAAAGAAAAGAAAATGAATACATACACCTTCTTTAATGTGACACTGCGGAAGATCACTGAGCTGCAGCCAATCAGGATGAATCAGCCATCTGTCTCCATAACACCATCATGTCGGGGCCGACACGAGCTATTTAGAGTGTCAAACTTTAAAAAGTAAACAGTGTACGGCACTAATGTTTTGCTTTTCAGAAAATAAAAGGCAAATCAAACAAGTCCATGACCCCATCACAGAGGGCATAGAGTATTGCTGCAGTTATGGAGATGATGTATTTCAAAATACATGGCTTAGAGCGCTTGATAGATTTAAAGGGAATTATTAAAAAATAAATTGAAAAAATATGAACTATTTCAAACAATACATATTGGGAGTTATGTATAGGAGGTTGAATGAAAGCGAGTGTTGACACACGGTACTGGGCCTCTCCTGCTTCCCCTGCTGTCTCTGGGTGTCGACACTGTGTGCAAACACATACACGAAGAAGATAATTCATCTCTTAAGCCGTGAAATATCCTCAAGGCATCTTCACAGACCTGCAGAAGTGCTGTCACACTTAAACTCTCTTGCTCGCGCACAGATTTCAGGCCCTTGAGGTTCTCGGGGAAGGTATTTAAATCCTCCCAAACACATCAGAAAGCCTCAGAGGGGGGGGAAAAATGTCCGCACTTGAACTTCTTTCTTTGCCTCCAACAGTTTGTGCGCACGTAGATATATGCATTTATGTGGGTACCTGTTTGTGCTTGCGTGCCGTTTGTGTATATAAAAATGTAAATTCCTCATAGATTCCCTGGCTACATGAGCTGACCAAAGCAATTTGCTAACTTCACCTAAACCCTTAAAACCCTTGGCCACTGGCTGCAATGGTGCACGTCTGTGTGCATTTGGATGTATTTGTGTATTTGCACATCGGCCTGTGCTAACAGCTTAACAAATTATTGGGCTCCACTTAGGCATAAACCAATACTGTGTTGGGTCACTGCATCTGCTGGTAGACGATTAATTGGTGCAATAAGTCAACAGTGGGCAAAAAAAACATTACATTTGTTTTTAACAATCAAGACATAACTGTGTGCAGTTCAATTGTTGGAGCTCGCGTTTCCAATAAGCTAATTTCTGTAAATAATGGACATCATTACTTTTATCGTAAAACAACATGATGTTAGATCCAACCGCAGTACACACAGAGGTAACGAATAAGAGACAAGACACAATGGGGTCTGTAACGGCAACAGCATGCTTCATACAAAGTGTTGTCTGAGTCTTAAGCAGTGTCTGATGGAGAAATGGTCATCAATGAAGAAGCCACAGCTCAATGCTATTGAAGTAAAAAAAGACATCATTTAATTCTGAAATGCACCCACTGCACCATTAGATGTCCTCCAACCCAAAGATAGCGCTTAGTCAGCGGTACATTTGCTTAGATTAATGTCTCGACGTCTGCAAAATACCTTACTAGATTGCAAAGGAATGAATAAACAGATCATAGGATCGCAACGTTTGAAAGATCTGGCATTGGAAAAGCGAACAATATCCTGAATGTAAGGCAGAGACACCTGAATGATATCTGTGCTGCAGGCCCTTTCCCAAACAGTAATGCAGTTAGTCAGCACACTCTCCTCTCTGGCAGCGACGCATGTAGACTGGATGGCAGATGGGAGTCTAATGGCCCATCCATTTCTGTAACGCAGTTTGCTACGCCCACCTCAACACGGAGAAACTCTACTCATACTTCATAGGTAGAGGGAAGAGGAAAGGTCAAGTGCAAGAATAATTGAGATGGATCTCAAAGCCAGCGTCAACCGTGGCTGTGGTTAAAAAGATGTATTTGACGAATCGTGGCCCGATAATTAGCTGCCTGCTAGTTGTCGGAGGGAAAAGCCGACTCGTGGTAGAGGACTGGCTTTGGGGCGGGTGAAGAAACAAGACACTTTTCTCAGAGAACACTGAATATATGGAGTAGAGCTTCCTTCGTCACACACAACTGTTATCCGGGTCGCATTAACCGAGTTGTCATTGGTCTTCTACGACGAGCAGAATATTCAAAGCAGGTCAAACCTGTCTGCTGCTACTACAGTCCACAGAATGTCAACAAACACTTGTGGGATTATCATTAGGACGGCTTGACAGTAAGCAAATATAATATGAGCAATGCTACGATAATAAAAAACAATGTAAATGATGTTCAAATTGAGTAAGTAGCACTGATTGTGGCAGAAGATTATCGCTAGTTTGGTTCTGACCAATCAGGAACGAGTCTTGCCCGGGTCCAGACCACCGAGTTGACTGCTCTGTCGAGCATCGTCACGTGAAACGTTGACGCCTCGGGTGCAAAAAGCCATCGATGCAATGGGCGCCGCCGGGGGTCTGATTATTAGCCAATCAGCAACACGGGCGTAGTAGTTCAGGAAAATCTATTCCCCTTCCTACAGAAATTGGTTTGAGTGGAGGCAATGTCCGATGAAACATGGAAAGTATGGAAAGTGAGGAGTTGACAATTCAAAAGTGTACCTCAGAGGGTTACATTTATTTAGTTTACAACCCAAAATAAATCATAAATGTGCCTCACAGGGCTTTACAATCTGTACACATACGACATCCTCTGTCCCAGGGTCTTCACATTGGTAGAGGAAAAACTCCCCCAAAAATACAACAGATAACAAAAACTGTCAAATTGCACTGAACAGGCTGCCATTGGACTACGTCACTCGCTTCAATGTGAAAACAGCTTTCAGTGGGGAAGCTGAACATGCTTTCTTTCCTCAGTATTGTATCTCTGTGATCATAAACTCATTTTGTCAAGACATGTGTGAAATTTCTCAAACTTCACGTTTCTTTCCTAGTTAAAACAAATGTAATGGGATTAAATGCCTAACTGTGAGGCATAGTATTGCTTCAGTCTATCTCAGTGAAACCTGGGACTTAAGCTCCCTAGTCTTCCAATTCATCAGTCCCATCCCCTATTACTAATACTTCCTTATTAACTGAAGGCTCCCATGTCCCTCTGTGATTCCTATTACCGTATCCCACTGGCATTAAAAACTATTTTCAGACACACTATTAGTTCCAATGAATACTCTCATCACAGACGTATTAACCGTTGGCGCGCAGTAACACTTTTCATATCTGGTTAAGGTAGGATTGAAAGTATTTTTCGGTCAGTCTTAAAAAAACCCTCATGTGTTTAAATAGAGACACAGTTCTCCTATGTACTCTGGCAGTGAATAGATTTGTTTTCTCTCAAAACCTACTTTTATTTGAATCTAAAAGAAAGCATTGGCTGATGAAATTCAAACGATTTGAGTGGATGTGTCGATCAATCGCTCGTCCGGTCCACCCTTTTGGTTCAGATAACATTCCTCAATAACTTGTTGGATGCAATGGCAATCCATCTGGGATTGGCTTTACTGGTTTCCCAACAATCTATCTGGTGGAATTTGCTGATTCTTTGACCTTTGACCTTTTCACCATCATGAGCTTCACATTCATGGTTTTGAGTGAAATGTCTTAACAGCTAATGGATGGATTGCCACGCTATCTGGCGCAGATAATCTTTCCTCCCACATGATCCAAGGAGATCTCTTAACTTTCCTTTCAGCCTCAAAGCGAAGATGGTTACATAGTATTTAGTTTACCTGTTAAACATAAGCGTTTTAGCATGAATGCTAAAAATCAATTACAACATGCAAGTTCAATTTGCAGTAACTACTATCCAATCTAGTCACGGTCTTATAAATAAACACTGCACATGGAGCGAAATAAAGTTATTATAATCAATATTTTTTTATAACAGTGTATCAAATGCCTGTTGCTCAAAATTATGAACTTAGAGCGAACTATCAACCAATTGTGAAGTCATTTGCATAAAGACGGAGGCGAAAGACTTCATGTGTCGGGTGAATATATGCTCACATGCTCCTGCCAGAGTACATGTGCACACGCTCTCTCAAACTAGAACTCTGTATGAACTACACTCAATCCAAGCTAATGGCTACAGCTGCACAGTGTGCGTGAGGCAGCTAATAACACCGGGCCTGGTGCAGCCTTTATAATTGCCTGTCGCTAACATCACTATTATCTCAATTCTCTCAGGACCACTTAACTCAACACAGCAGCCGTCCTTCCTGCTTCCACGTGGTCCGGTCTCAATAGGTATGTTTTATTACACTTTCTCGCTGCCGCTGTTAATGCACTGTCTGCAATATAAAGTACACTTCCTGCTCCTGCTGTTAGTTCCTTAGTCATCAGCAT
>NW_027176184.1:7500-11639 GCF_023055335.1 Clinocottus analis | reverse complement strand
TGTGTGTGTGTGTGTGTGTGTGTGTGTGTGTGTGTTGGTGCTCCTGTTAATCTGACCGTGGGAGCAGCATCTATATTTCATAAGAAGCAGACGGATTCCCTGACTGAACACATTTACTACCAATCGATCAGACAGCCCCGACCATGCACACACATAACACACACACATAGAGACAGACAGACACACACACACACACACACACACACACACACACACACACACAGTGGAGGTCTTTAAGGTGTAAAGAAAGAGGCAGAGAAAGTGGTGAGATAAAGTGAATTGAAGGGCTGAAGAGAGGAAGACGAAGAGGAAGTGCAAAGATATAATACAATTATAGAACTGTGACTAATGCCATTTTATTTTCTTCATTTTCCACTTCTATAAATGAGAAGAGTTATTAAAATTAAGACACTCGCTGTTGAATAAAACTAATGTGAAGATGTTTGCTTCTCATGAGGGACCTTTCCCTCCATCAAGGCTATATATATATATATATATATATATATATATATATATATATATATATATATATATATACAGTAGAGTAGTAGAGTAAATATATTTGTAAAACCTAGATATTATAGGAAATTTTCTCTTAAAATTAAAAACGTCATGATACAATTTAACAATATTTCAAGAAAAAGCTACAAAAAAATCAAAAGCAGTGTCCTTTAAATTGCTCTAAATGTAATATATCTGGTTGTTTGTGAAGTCACAACGTGGAACTGACATCACTGAACCGTGTATAACCATTTAAATGGAAACAATCTTGTTCTCCACCTTATTATCTTCATCAAATGTATTTTACCGCAAAACCCATCAAACCTCGTCTTCTAGCTTTAATCGCAACGCACCAAAACATTAAACCTGGGGCTGCAACAAACGATTATTTTAATTATAGATTAATCAGCCGATTATGTTGTTGGTTGATGGATTCATTGTCTACAAAGTAATGGAAATCACAACATCCAGGCAAGAGTAAGTAAAAGTCAATCCATACAGTTAAGTTGTGGGCCGGAGCTGAAAACAGGCGCTTCAGTCTGTGATAATTTGGTATTTTTCACAGCTTCAATATTGTCTGTTGCACAGGTCATTAACCTTTTAACTGCATAGCCCTTTAAGCCCTCAACCTAATCCCTAATCCTATGTATTGTTTGAGATGTGTTTAAAGGTTGTATATGGGGATATTTATGTTTACTTTGATAGCTAACATGTTTTTTTTAGGGAGGAATTTATCCCATATTTTTTTCATGATTTGTACTTTGTGACTTGATATAAAAGGGTCCCCATTTTAGCTTACATTAGTAAACGAAACCAGCAGCGAGAACACTGGCTGTTTCTTAGTTAAATATAGTTATAGTTATTCTTAACACTTGTGCCACCGGGGCAGATGTAGATGAACTCAGAGGTAATCATTCAGCAGAAAGTCCTGCATCTCACAACCCAGCGGGGCTTCAACCAACCAACCAACCAACCAACCAACCAACCAACCAACCAACCAACCAACCAACCAACCAACCGTGGACAAACCCACATCAAGCGTCGCTGCCGCCTTTGACCTGCAGTGTGGGAGGAGGAGCTCTCTGCACGCGGCAGCAGCGGCTCCTCCTCCTGAACCTGAACCGGAGCGACTTGTCAGACAACTGCTGCATTAAAATGAAACGTTGCTAAAGGGACTCTTTTGTCCACAGCCAAAACCAACACGGAAAAAAAAAGGTTCTTCAGATAAGGCCTGTTCTCCACCAGCTCAAAGGAACACAGGATGAACAACAACACAAAGTCAAACACAAAAGTTGAAGCTTAGACTCTCGACAGGCTGCTGAACTGAGTATCCTTTGATTTCTGACTGCAGTGAAGATGGTAGTTCCTCAGACACTCACTCGGACAAGCCTTTGGGCAACTCCTTACCTCTCCCGTACATGTGTGTGCTTGTGCCTGTGTGTGTGTGTGTGTCCGTGTGTGTGTGCGTGGCCATGTGGCGTCTCAGAACTCACGAAGCACTCAGCGGCGTCGTCCATGATACCCAGCTGAAAGCGCTGTTCGTCTTGGAAAGTCTTGGCCAGAGCGCTCCGCAGTGCGTCCGACGGCAGCACACGCTCACTGCTGAACTGGAACTGAGCAAAGATACTCTGCAAACACACACACACACACAGAAACATATGAATTCTTTATTTCACTGCGAAAAATATACACTGTGGCGTGAATGCTTTTCCTGAAAGAAATTGTTAGAGTCCGTGCACTCATGGAATATATATACATATATATGTGTGCGTGTGTATTTACTTCTCTCAGACTGAAACTAATCCCGCTAAACACACTCCTGCTGTATCCCGTGTTGTGTCAACTGACCCATAAAACAGAACCAGTGGAGCCAGTTGTCAACGTGTCAGGAAGCAAAGTGCTGCACAACAAATCCAGACCGGACTAATACAAACACCACGGCCGAGCCTCACTTCACAGCTGGCCTCAATATCAGACCGTATCAATAATAGATGGCATTTGTAGTGCACTTTTCTCCGGCAAAAAAAAAACAAAAAAAAAACCAGCTCTCAGGGTGCTTTGTAGAAGTGAAGTATAAACCAAATCAAACTGTTACAAGAGAGAAAGCTAGGCCACTGAAGTGTGTTTTGAGGGCAGAGCCTGAAGATCAGTCAGTTTGGAGAGGAACGAGCTGCTTCACACCGTTTGCCTCCACGCAGGTCCAGATGACTGACAGCATTACAGCAGCCGTCGTTAAAATCACCCTCGTGGAGAAGGTTGTGATGTTGCTCCTATTTGTATCTCCAATTTGTGAAAAAGGATACATTTCTCCGCAGTGCTTCCTTCACCATGTGCTTGGAAAAAGCGTTTCACATTTCTGCTCATATTTCTAAAACCACTGATTCCCAATTATAAAAAGATAATGGGGTGGCCCTGTGTCTGAAGACGCCAGCAAACCATGAACAGCAACATCCCCGGCTTAAGTGTGCTGAGGGACCTTTGT
Organism: Clinocottus analis; assembly: GCF_023055335.1. Lineage (NCBI taxonomy): Eukaryota > Metazoa > Chordata > Actinopteri > Perciformes > Cottidae > Clinocottus > Clinocottus analis. Next base: position 8,656 of record NW_027176184.1, on the reverse strand, counting down.
TGTATTGTGTTGCCCAGTTCTGTCCCCTCCTGCTTGGCATCTCCAAGGAAAACATTAAATATTGCCCGACAATACAAAAAAAAGTCGTGCGCAACGAGAATTAAATTAGTTTGAGAGGTGTAGATATCTACTCAAAGCAAAATAAGTATTTAAAATAGTCTTTCTTCAAAAAACTGCTCAGGATTTTCCCCAAAAGAGAAGGGCTTTCACTGAGTGTACTTTCATCTGGAATGGTTATACAAATGACACCATTAGGCTATTGAAGGAGCTATGAGCTAAATACATTTTAGTTATCATTAGTCATAAATCGTGGCAGTAGTGCAGTAATAGCAGTAACCTTTAGTGGTACCGTAGTACCAGACAGTCTTGGAAATGAGTCTGTGGATGCATCCAAATGACCGTAAACATGATAATAAAAAGTAGCATTGAGTTCAAGCAGCGGCGGTGAGAGTAACTTCTGGACTGAAGGGAGCTGCAGGCGTGTATAGAGGGAGAGATAGAAGCAGGGATGACTTTCTCGAGATTGCCGACGGACAAAAATGACCTAATTTTTTTTTTTTCTGGTAAGAATTCTCAGCTGGAAAAAAGTAAACCCTGAGCGACTATTTTTGACCCACACTAAAAGAGCCCAGGACAGAAATGAACACAAGTCAGCTTGACGCGTCGGAGCGGTGGTTGGTGCTCGGCTGGTTCTCCGTCCCAGCGGTAACACAATCACGAGATCATTAGGCGGCTGCTCTGAAACCCGGCGGGTGCTCTGTGTCCTGAAGACGGAGCAACACTGAAGGTATTCTGACACAGTTTTCCTGTTTGAGCTTTCGGATCCACCGCGTGCAGTCGGAGATCCGCGTGTGTTACGCTGGTAACGGCTAATGTAGCCTCAAAGCGCTAGCCGCATGCAGAGATGAGGAGCGGGCAACAGAGTTCAGAGTTCTTAGAGTTTGAAGGCGCTTTAATAGCGTAAACCCAGGATTTTGTTTTGTCATTGTACGCTTCTACCAACAACGGGTACGTTGAATGTCAATGTATTTAGCATTTAGTCGACGTCCACTGAGAGTGGGTGGGAGGGGGCGGGTCAAACCAACACAGGACTTTCACTCAGGAGATCACTGTTCTTGTCCCATGTGAAACCAGAGACGTTGACTTTACACTTGTC
>NW_027176184.1:0-5000 GCF_023055335.1 Clinocottus analis | reverse complement strand
CTGATAAATGCAGTGCTGTGTCTCCCTCTGAAAGACTGTAGAAAGCCTCCCAAAAGGGAAGCACTCAAGCAAAGTACTTGTACCTCATATAAATACAGCACTCCAGTAAACATACTTCAAACCTGACCTCTGGTTTACATTTCAGACAATGTGTGTGTGTTAAGGAGAAGGAAAGAAGCAGCACCGCCGACACACCGAAGTCATTGTCGCTGCTCAAAGTTTACGGTGAGACCTCCAAGAGCCATGAGAGTGTTTTTTTTTTTTACCTTCAAAGCGCAGAAGATGCACGAGTCCTCCATGCACTTGTGTGTGGTCAGCTGGCGAAAGCTTCTGCGGAAGATGTCGAGATGCCACAGGACCTGAGAGACAGAACATTTACAAGGATCATTGTCAATGGGATGTATTGTTTATTGTAGTAAAAGGTAATGTTTTCTCGCACTTAGGTCTTTTTCCCTTCTACTGTACAAGAGTTTATTCAGAGAATATCGATACGCTTGAGTTTTGTCATACTTTATCGATTGAATGAATCAACTTTTGTTATGGTTTACATGCAGGATTAGTGGCAGACAGTTGCTCTGATTGCATTGAAGATGGAGGCGTTAATATTTTTGGACGTTACAGTGATAAATACAAATGACAATCCCACTGTTCTGACTGCATTAAAAAAAGGTAAACCCTTTTTTAAATAAGACCTTTTTTCACCATCTGTTTTTTTCTTTTTCTGAGCAACAACTGTTTGTTCAAATTGAAAGTGTAACTGTGTTTCTTCACTTCTGGAGATTTCATGGACCGTGCAGGCTCTCCTTGTAACAGTAACTGTTAATAGTCAAACTTTCTTGATAGTTGCACATCATGCTGTTTTTTTTTATACCAGGATCTTGCTTGAGTTATTTTTATATTGATCAGTCCACTGGCAAACTAACCAAAAAGTGTCTTTTCCACATTCAAAAACAGCAATCTGTATATAGATCAGTGGTTGCTAAAATGGGTGTCACGCCACCATGGGGTGCCTTAAACACAGGCCAAGGCCACAAGATGTGTCCATTCCTGTCATTTTATCATGTGGGTTTGATAATGTTTCACAACAAAACAACATTGCAATATATAAAGGCCATATACATATTTTCTTTAGCTACACTTCCTTATCGTGTTTTGTCGTGAAACAGATGTCAGCACTAAATCCGAACTACGATCATTGGCATGACAGCTCAGGGTTGCCGGTTGCCAGAGCGAGTGATGGAAGGATTTGAAAGGAAAAGTTATTTTTGACGCGGTTCAAAAAAAAGTTTGTGAACCAGATGTCAGACGTCGCCTTCAAAATCACTGGTGAAGCTGCGCTGAAATGTGCTCAGTTCAGCTCTTGATTGGTTTCTTTTGCATATGTGAGCAATGATGCTGCGATCCTGACGCCTGGACTAGTAAACCAAAGTTTATCCACGACTTTATTCTGATGTTCACTCTGACTTTGGACGCTCCGGACGTGACTCGCATGTGTAGATTCAAGGTAACAAATAAAAAAACTCCATTTAGCGCTAGAAAACTAAGCGAAATGTGTTAAACTCCCTTTGAATCAAACGACTCCCTGAAATGCGAGATGGTTGCAGAGAATCGAAACTCAAGTCCGCAACTCTGTGTGGCTTTCAGCCACATCCAGCTAATCGTTTTTCCCAGCAGCGTCCCACTGAGTGCGTTTTCTACTTTGTATATTTCCAGCAACAAAAGAGTCAAAAGGGGGAGCGCTTCAGTGGAACGGACGGACAGAAAACGACCAGCGCAAAGCGAAAAAGAGACGAGGAACAACACGTGAGAACTAGTAAAGAAGTGATCTGCATGATTCAGGTCTTCTTGTGTCCTTCTCTCTCTCTCTTTCTCTCTCATGGATAATTAGAGGAAAGATCTGTTAGTGCGTTCATTCAGCATCCTGACAGATAATATTGACACACCAGTGTCCCTGAGGCTTCGACTGCAGCACACACACTTACAGAAGGCCCCCTACGCGCACACAAAACCATAGCAATATACGTCTGTGTGCGTGTGTGTGTGCGTGTGTGTGTGTGTGTGTGTGTGTGTGTGTGTGTTAAGGAGAGAGTGATAGGTGGAGGAAAAGGGGGCGGAGGATGGCAGACTGCATGCTGACGCTAGTGTATGCGTTCTACCCCCCTCTCTCTCTCTTCCCCCTCCTCTCTCTGTAGTTTATTTGGCCGTGATGAATCGGCTCCCTGCACAGCACTGCAGCAGCCACAAGGAGGGCACACTACTGTCCATGCCCATCTCTTTTCATCAGCATCTATCTCTCCGTCTCTCTTGTGTCCTCCTCCTGACACATTCCTCTTATCTCTGCCTCTGCTCTTCTTCCATTTGTGTCATTTGGTTGTCCCTCCCGCCCCTTTTGAACTTCCACCGGTTTATCTGCAGAAGCATCTCAGAGAAAAGAAGCTACAGTGTGACTTAACAAACACAGAAAGTGATGGAAAACACACACGGAATAGAAATGAAGCTCATCAGCTGGTGCTTTTCGCTGCTCGCTGACAATGTAATTGAAGTCACACACAAATCCAACCAATACAGGCCGGAGGAGGAAATGCCAGCATTGGATTGGCTTCGGTGGTCTTGGGTGTTTCCTTGTAATCAGAAAGTAGATTCTGGGTTAAAAACTAGTTTTGAGCTCCTAGCGGCTCTCATTTACAAGGTCGTGTTAACTAAACTGCCAGGATATTTAATGTTACAATCCTTTAGATTTACATGAAACCAAGCCCCGTTTTTTATGCAATTTATAGGCTGCATGTCTGTGCTATTGTAACTCAACGTCTTTACATTTATTTATCTCTATCAATAGTAGTTTTGGTAGCTGGTGGCAGCGTCTGTGATTCATTATTTGCGATTTTATGTGCGGAACTGTTTTGCTGCTGTCGTGGCTCTAAATATTTTAAATCTCACTGGGACAATACTGGAAAAAGTTGGGTAAATCAAACCTAAAATTATTATTATTTTTTTTCCATCCTTGCAAGTATTAAATTGCATATCTAGACACGAGTGATTCAAGGGGATACAAAGCAGCCAGGAAATCCAGCTAATTTGATTTATGATCAGATTGTACCATCATTCTCTTTTCACCGTGTCGGAGCCGTAAAACATCCACATGCCAGCAGAGATTCCTACGACTCTGCGTTAACAGGGTGGATTTTATGATTTTATTGTGAAGCATCAAACAGGAAATGCCATGTGTTCGTCACCACAGTAAACGCCGGCATCTGTTGAAAGTAGCTGCTCAATGAGTGTTTGCAGTAATACTGCACCGTGATTGCACAAGTGTGCCACCAAATCGACCAGGAAAACTTTGAAGCAAATAACTTTCACACACACACACACACACACACACACACACACACACACACACACACACACACGCACAACGCGGTGAAATGCAGTGTCAGAGAATGCACAAGTAGACTAGTGTCGTAAACGTAAATTGATCTTTCAAAAGTGACATAGTCTCACGTTAAAGTTCTTCTTTAAGATACTTCACTGTAATAATACACAGTATTTTGGGGGTGTTGTATGTTTTTTGGATTATAAGACTCCCTGAATAAGTAAAGCTTAACTAACTTGGAGCATCAGTGTTGTTCATTCATGTGACTGCTTTCTGAATGCTTCACATGTTTGTTTACAAAATGAGTTTTTAGGTTGTAATTAGTAGCTTTTTCTTGCAAGAGCCAATAACTTTGGTGAATACGTGGATTTTGTTCTTCCTTCTATAATTAAAATGTATTTTAATGAGCGTCTTAATACTGAACGCATGAATAAATAAGTTGTCGCACATAAAGAAAGCAATTAGTTATGACTTATAAACCACTTATTATGGATTCTTAATAAAATGGGATCTATTATTTGTAGCAGGACGTGTTGCAAAAATGGTACCGGCGCACAAATACAACCACAAAATTGTCAAAGGCACATTCTCGGCCAGCATATTGTGTTCAGTTGACACAATGGCGGTATCGTTCTGCTCTACCTGCCTCACGCGGCTGTTCCCGGCTGCGTTGCTTGATTCCTGCGCTCCACGACCTCGTCCTCCCGTCCCAGTGTCCCATTACCTCCTTTTTCCTGTGCATTTTGTGCATCACATGATACCCGCTGCCATGGAGACAATCAGTTTCCTGATTTTCGCTGCACTTTTGACCTCCGTCATTTGTCTGCCAGCCAGCGGGGGTTGTTTTCACAGCAGACATTTGGGCTCGTCGTCGCAGGAAGCGCACTTTTATAATAACATCCAAGCGTCCCCGGTGTGTGAAATATAAATTGTCCTCAGCGTTTTTTTTTCGCCTCTCCTCGTCACCTCCTCGACCTTTGAACCTTCCCATCTCCGTCAGCCCGCTGAGTATGAATTATAAATGATATATTTTGCCTTTAATATATTCTTGGGAAATCCTGCACTGCTGCTCAAACTCGTGGAGAGGCCAAACACAAGAGGAAACAATCCAAGCAGAACATGGTCCTTCATCCTGTAATGAGAGTCTGGAGCAGAACACCATCAGCAGAAGTTCTTCAATGAGGTATTTGGCTGGAAAATGTCAGTCAGGATTTTATTGGCCTTCCTCCAGCTGCAGTGCAGTCCAGTCTCCTGCAAGTTACGCTTCTATATTACTCAATAGTTTTCCTAATTACACTGTGATGGTAAACGTAATCGCTGACTGGGTTATTCTCAAAGGGAATGTTTTTTGTTTTTTTTGTGCTTTTATTAATTAAGTGATACATTTATGCAGCGGGCTGAAGAAGAAGTTGGGGAGGACGCTGAGCGTGTGAGGTTGGGTTCAGGCAACAAAGCACTTTAAAGGAGAAATTCACCCGCAAAATGAACATTTGTGTACTAATTACTCAACCGGTGTTGAATTTGAGACAGAAACTTTGTATTATGAGGATTTCCTTTAGGTTAAAGTTAATAAAAGATCGTGGTGCTCGAGCTTGAAGTCAATGCAGACGCTTACTTCCCAAACCAGAAC
>NW_027176183.1:0-11645 GCF_023055335.1 Clinocottus analis | reverse complement strand
CGCATGCGCGCGCTGCCACAATGGGGCCGCTTGATAGGTGCAGCAACAGTAACTAAGGGGGACGGCGCTGAGGGAGTTGGTTTTTTTAACACGTGTTGGTAGCGTGTTAGCGATCAGCTGGATTTGTGCCAAACACGTGAGGACAAATAAGAAATCCGTCTGGTGAAAAAGAAAGCGGCGTCCAGGTGTTTGGTCAGGCGTGTGATGGCTCAGTCCGACCCGCTTGATCGTCCTTAAATAAATCCCACGGACTCTCATTCGGATGGAGATCATTGAGGCGCGTGCGGCTGTGCCGGGGAGTTTTGTTTTCTGAACTTGAGCTATGAAAGCACCGTTTAGAGAAATGTCATCTCCAGTTCTCTCGCAGGCGAGCCGGGTCGGAAAAGATGTTGCCGTGCTGGAAAACTGAAAATTGGATTTTTACCTTACAAACATTTGTCTGAGGCAGAGCTGTCGGGTGTCAGGAATCGGTTTCGGCTGAGCGTTGCGGGGCGGAGAACCCGTTCATCAAAGCCTTCCAGTCAGGGTGTCAAAGAAACATTTGAAGAAACGTTTTTATTTTTGCGAGCCCTGCTCCTTGTCTTCAATCAGGCGGCCGGCACCGTGGCGCCCAACCTGTAAGGCGCCCACGCGCGAGCCCTTCATCCACAACACATGTCTTTCAAACAGCTGTGACAGAATGGGAAAATATTGTACGTTTCAAAAGCAGCAATTTGGAGCACTTTGAGATCCGGATGGAGACGCAAGACCTACCAAGAAAGCTCTGGGGTAAAGAGTGCTGTTCCAAGCTCACGATCGGAGCCGCGAGACACCGCCGGCCATGGTGACGGCCAACCAGTGCGGGCCAGAGGTCCCAGGTGGGGATCGCTGCTGTGGGAGGATCCCCACACTTCTGCGTGACTGTATCCGCATCGCTTGGTTGATACGCTTTGACACCTGGCACGCCGGGCCGATCAGCCGACCGTGCCACCGCTCCAGATGGCCCAGTCCGGCTCCATTCATGCTCCCGGCATCGCGCTAATTTGCTCAGTTGTTGTCCACACGATGCTTGTCTATCATTTTTTTCTTCTTTTTTTTTTAATCAAATAATGATTCCTTCATATTTTTAAGCTGAGCCACTTTACAACCTTGTCGGGTACGCCGCAACCACATGCTAAAAAAAGGTTGGGACTGAATCAAAATGAATGTTATGTGCGGGAAATGAGCCATTATGAGCAAAATCCTCTCATGATGGGAACTTCTTCGCAGCTTTACAGAAGTAGAATGCACTCTTCTGTACGGTAAAGACTGTGCCAGTGGCTTAATTGAGCAATCTACTCGTGATATGTCTGTTTTCGTGTTTGCTGACCTGCTAGCGGAGTAGTCTGACTCGAGTGCCACCTCTGGGTCCCGACGCGAGCATGAAGCAATAACTGATACATCAGTACAACCACGGCCAACGCCGGAGGCAGCAGGCAGGATACAGCAGATGATGAGGTGTATTATAATAAAGATCGCACGGCGCCGTTATTGCGTCCCTCGTGAGGGAGGCGAGGCTTATTGGCTAGATGATTCAACCCCGTATGGATTTGACTGATTGGATAACCATGATGAACCAGGAAGGAAGAAAAAATAAGAGCTCTAGGCGAAAGCAATTAGCAGTAAAACAAAAATTAGAGAAAAAAAGGAGAAGAAGGTGAGGAGGTAATCTGAACTTTAACTACGCTCCATTAGAGGACTTATCGCTGCGAAGACGTGCTTCTATTCCTGTAAACGAGACAAGACGCGGGCGTCACGCGGAGCCGAGACGCCGGGGACTCGGCTAATGGAGCCACGGGACGCTTTTTCAAGCCGCCAAATGTGAATCACCGGTCTCGACACCGCGTATTGAGCTAACCACACAGGCGCTGGCTTCAATGAGGAGGCTGCGAAACAGGACTTTTCTGTGTTTATTTTTTCATTAAACTGTAGGCAGACGAATGACTCTCAGATAAATGTGGGAATTTGCAGCAACATTCCTTCTCCAGAGCTAAAAATGTGCATTCGCTTATGAGCCGGTTTGCTCTTTCATTAAAGCAGAAGTGCGACTTCACATCTCACCGCTATTCTTAGACCCGCTCACTGGTCACATTCACACCTCGACACTTGTCACTCGTGTTGATAAGCTGTCTGCATCCGAATGGCCTCCCGCCTCAGGCTGGCATACCGATCCATAAAGTCACAAACTGGAGAGGAAGAAACAGCTGGCAACGTGCAATAAAAACAACGGCGACAGTGTTCGTCGTATTTTGGTGGATGCTCCACTTCCGCTCAATTGGACTCACTCTATTTCTTTTTCTTTATTGCCTTTGCCATGATGTCCTCAAGCGATCCATGTTGAAGGCTTTACAGCATGGACCTTTGCACACCAGAGGCATGTATATATATATATATATATATATATATATATATATATATATATATATATATATATATATATGCATACATATCTATATGCAACTCTGGTCTGGAGCAAAAGTGATGCGGGATAACTGAGATTGTTCCTATCTGTTACAATTTGACACCACCTGAACTTTATTTTCCGGCCAGTCATAAAAACGTTTTTCTTGAAATATTGACAGCGTGACATTGAACTACGCCTTTGTCATCGTAATATCGCGACTTTTATTTTCCTAAAACGTGAGCAGAAATCATGCTACACCACGTGAGCGAGTACAGTCCAGGGGTTTGTTCATTAATCAAAATAAATTAGCGGATCATAATTAAACAATAATGTGAATAGATGTCGCTGCTACTTCCCCAAACGGAAGACGGGTAAATCATGCTGCCCTCCCGTGTGGAGACTCAACGGGGACGACGCTAAATTAGCAGAGTAAATATTAGAAGTGTCGGAGCACCTTAATGCACACGGCCCATTATATTTGTACATTTTGAATTATCACCTCCTGCCTGAATGTGTGTTTTCCTTTACACAAGTAAGGGCATTTCAACCATAAATTGATGCAGTAATTGGGGAAAATGTCACCACTAGAAAGTGAACTCTGCTTCATTGAAGACATACCACTCTGAATGTTTGCTTTAGTTCTCCGAGATAAAGCGCTTGGCAACTCTTGGCACATTGGTTCCATCGAGCCGTTAATGTGATCAGGTCCCAGGGTCCCACTTATTAAAGCAGCTCTAAAAGTCCATGTAGAGATGTGAATCATCACGCAGGCTTTTAAAAGAAGACTTCAACAAGCACTTGCTTTTTTTTTCTTTTTATTTGCGCAAAATCCACAAAAAGGCACATCATGAATATGTCCTGGAATTCTTTTGATAATGTCGTCACACCTCTTGTCTCTTCTCAAAACCTAACGTTCCTTGCCATCTTGGAATGAGGTTCGTTCGTTTGGCGTTTGGCCTGAATCTTTTTTTTTTTGCTCTTTATCCGCCTTTTCTTTAGTCCGGACGGGCAGACGCGGTCACCTCATTTAAGAGTAGACTCAAGACTTTTGCTATGGCTGGCTCAGGTTTGTCCTGCTCCGGCCTCTTGATCTGCTGCTATAGGCCTCAACTGCTGGGGGACATCTTAGGATACACTGAGCGCCTCTCTCCTCTCCCCTCGCTCCCTCTGGATTTATTCATGTCTCTTCAATGCACACTACTAACTCTACTTCTTCCCATGAGCCTCTGTGTTTCCTCGTCTCAAGTTTCCATGGATCGTAGCTGTGTCTGGAGTCGGTCCCGCCTCCTGCCATGATGCTCCTCCTCTCTACCTCCTTCTGCTTCATGGATGGCGGTTATTTGGATTGTGGTCCACAGCCTACCACTCATTATATGAATCATTTCTGTCATTAACTGAATGTGCTGTAACTCCGTTACGTTATTCATTCTGGTCACATGACCTCTGTTGACATGTAATGTTGGGCTATATAAAACAAACCAACTTGAATTATCGATCCAGTCAGCATCAAACACTTCTACATATTTGATTGAGAGGAATTATTTTTGAAAGGACTCCATATAATTTTTTAGGGAAACTCCACTGTTTGTGAATTTAGTGTTTTCCTTCACACAAATAAAGACATTTCTACCATGAAATGACGCGGAAAAATTCGCCGGAACAAAGTGAAAAAAGTGTTTTCACACTCCAAATGGTCCCCTCCGACGTCGAAAAAAACCAAACCGACACCTTTGCGTTCTTATCGTCTCTGCTCCAAGACAACAGTTTCAGCTATTCAGAGCAGCTTCACACATACCGGCCCGAGAAGATCACCGACAGTAACGGAGCCTGACAATCAAAAACATTTCGCTATTTCATTAATCCCCAACAGTTTCTCTCACACGGGCCCACAACATATGCGCAAATCTAATACAATTAGAATAGAACCAGCTCGGCAAATAAGTCGACGGCGAAACGTGCCTTTCATTTCACATTAACGGCGGTGCAGCCGGGCGAGGCGGCGGCGCCACCGCTGATTAGAACGGTGTCTTTCCACATGAGCGCGACGGGAAGCGCACGCCGGCAGTTTCTCTAATCGCCCTGTGCACCGCCGCGTGGGATTATGAGGATGAACCATTTGCTCCGGATGAATATTGAGGTAAATCAATTTTCCATTTCTTCTTTTTAGGACTTCACTTCCATCCGGTGTCGAGCTAATGGCGGCACGAGCCCCTGGGACAGGAGTCGTCCATCAAAGGCGTCTTAAAAGTCGCCGCCGAGCCCCCCCCCCCCTCATGTCTCTCTCCGCTCATTAGTTCAAACTAAATTACTTCTGCGGAGAGCCGCTGGTAGCTATCATGTTGTACTTGTATAGGTGTGTGTGTGTGTGTGTGTGTGTGTGTGTGTGTGTGTGTGTGTGTGTGTGTGTGTGTGTGTGTGTGTGTGTGTGTGTGTGTGTGTGTAGGAGGGTGGGGGCAGTGAATGAAGTGCATAAAGACAGTCGTCTGTCTGTAGGTTTTGACATAATTCTGATCTCTTTCATAATGGGCTCAGGAAAAAACAAACAAGTCAACATTTAATGTTGAGACAGGAGTCGAGAGTGGGATAGATACTGAGAACACTGGAGAGAGAAGGTCCATTCTCTCTGTGTGTGTGTGTGTGTGTGTGTGTGTGTGTGTGTGTGTGTGTGTGTGTGTGTGTGTGTGTGTGTGTGTGTGTGTGTGTGTGGTCATGCACATCTCAACAGCACATTTTAAAGACGTTTCAACCCAACAGAACACCCATTGGACGTCTGGTTTTACCTGTTATGGTGAATATTTGCTTTTTTGCTCTTCCGCCTTTTCGCCCGACGCTGAGTTGCGAAAGCCAATCAGCGTGGAGAAGCTCCGCCCGACATCACGCAGAATTCAACTGGCTGCCGGTCCGTCCAAATAATCGCAAGGCTTTTGGTGTGAACACATTGGACACTGTGCAAAGGTCCAGACACTTAAAGAGTCCAAAACATTTTTGGCATTCAATTCCTCTTCACTGGTTAACATTGTTGACCTGTTATTAGTGTTGCCGTTCTTTGCACCGTTAGCGTTGTTAGCCGGGTGACAATGCACACACACACACACACACACACACACCTTTTCATCGCCATGTTGAGAGCCAATCCCAAACTTGTATCTAGCACCTTTTTAAACATGTTACACGTAGCATTACATGGGGGCATAAAGAATAAAAATAAAAAAAAGAAGCAAAGCGTGCTGCACAGAACAAGATATCCTGACTGTTAATTCATATTAGGGCGATTATTTAATAATCTGCAGATTGTTATCCCATCAAAATATCAGAATTTCTTCAAAATCACAAACGGACACAGAAAGCAAAACCTCATGAATGTGAAGAGTTTGAGAATGTTTGGCAATTATTACTTCAAAGAATCGAGCAACTGCTTCATTCATTCACACCACGGGTCAAACTCCCAAATCCCTGATTGTGCTTTTCCCCGCAAGGTGTTTGAGTACATTTCATCCACAAAGGGCAAACACAATGAATGTGAAGCACAGTTCAGAGAGATGAGGGCTCAAAAGACAGTCCTCGATGTTTTCTGGTCCCAAGACATTGGGAGATTTATTGACAAGCCGCAGTAATCTGATATTGAGTGTGACACAGTAAGTGTGACCTTGGACGACGTCAGCAGCAGTCTGAATAAACTAAAGTAGCCCGAAGTTGTTTTTTTGACACCTGAGAAAAGACTGCGTTCTAATCGGCAGACTTAGTTATTTAAAGCAACTCACTTGTGTCTTTGACCTTTCAAACGCCCAGGGTGTCATGCACCTTTGCCTTTTAAGAATTGTTTGTTTATTTTATACATTTTTAGGATGATTTTATTTAGCATTTAAAAAGGTATGTGTGACATTTTCACAATAAAATGTCTAAAAAATGACAAGACCTACATCCTATTTTGTTGAGTTGTGTGCCAGCGATGTCTCAAATGTTTCCAACATTTTGAGTCTGGGTTTTCAAACCCAGAGAAATGAGTCATTTTAAATCAAGGTTACAGCACGTTTGAATTTACAACCGGTCAATGGCGTCTAATGCCTCATGTCTGTGTCAGCATTGTGGTTGTCCAACCGGATCTCAGGCTATGAACAGCATGACATTTAAAAGGACTTTCCACTTGTCTTGATAACACGTGTCACGGGAGCACAATGTTAAGACCCCGATGCAGACCACACCAGCACAGAGATCAGTACAAGGCAGTTTATTTAGCCCCAAACCAAATAGTGTGGAGCCCGAGGTCCGACACAGAATAAGCGGTTGCACAACGTGGATCCCGTGGTCCGACGTTGAGCCGCGCAGATCGCAGCGTGGCTCCACGCTGGAGGCTGGTGTGGCAGACGGTGATGTGGAGTGAGGAGAGCAGCCAACGGGTACTCTGGAACGAGGAGAGAGGGAGCTAGTGAACACCCAGAGCAATCAGAGCGGCAGTGGTGACTACCGGGGTAGTAGATGCAACAGACTGACAACCCAGGGCTGCAGGACCAGGGTTGATATGCTGCCGGTGATTGGTCTTGAGATTGGATGCAGCTGTGCTCGGCTTGGGGGTGTGGCCAAGAAGACTGGAGGCGGGACCAGGAACACATGGCACAAACAAAACAAACAAAGGGATGACGGACACATGAGGTAAGGCGCGCTGGGAGAACAGAGGTAAACACACAATGGGTTAGACAGGAATCCTGACAACACATTTCTTTAGACTTTTCATGTGTAACATACGTCACGTTGTTACCGTGAAACAGCTGCAAACTTTAGTTAGGTTGAGAAAAACCGTCATGGTTGAGCTTAAATTCGAGCATAAAGTAAATAAATAAAACATAAACAAAGTAACGTAAGTACAGTAAAGTACGGAAAAAGCATCAAAAACACAACTTTTAAAATAACTGGTTAGACATCCTGTATTTGTTTGACCCAATACTCGCTCTCTTTTTATGTCAACTTTTAGTTTTTATGAGTTTACATTGCAGTGAGTACAGAGTGCACCTCATAAAATAACACTAAAAATGCAACAATGGCGATGTTATGCACGCTAAATGACTTCCAAAATGTCACTTTTACGCCTTCCGGTGGGCCCAGACAGGGTCGTCTGCCAGAACCCGTCACAAATTGACTTGTCATCCAGTTTTAAGCCACATTTATAAAAACCAAGCAATGTGATCTGTTCACAGCCCTGATATGAAATCCACAGGGATTCATATGTAATCTAATCCCTTGGCTTTCAGTATCACTCCACATCTGAGAAAATAACCAGTTTACAGACACAGAGTATTAAAGTCGGCTGCTAAAACCTGCTCCTAAATGGGAACATTAAAGAGAGATTTTATGTGTAGGAGGCCACGCGGGTGAAACCCTCTCCAGAGATATCGGCAACCGAAACTCAGGGAGCGGAGAAAGTTAAGCGCTCTCCACCGGAACCGTGACTTTTGACATGAAACAGATTCACTCAAGGTCTTTACCGGTTTCCATCAGCGGGTCCGTGTGTTTCGAACAGGAGGAGGACCTCTGCGGTAAAAACCTCCTGAATGATGAACACTGAAGGAAATCTAACTGAAAGGAGTCGACTGTGAAGGCTGCTTAGATCTGACAGACGCAGTTGAATTGATTCATGTTTTGGCTATAAAATGCCTGGGTATGTATAGATGTATGTATGTATAGATAGATGTATGTATAGATGTATGTATAGATAGATAGATAGATGTATAGATGTATGTATAGATAGATAGATGTATAGATGTATGTATAGATAGATAGATAGATGTATAGATGTATGTATAGATAGATAGATAGATGTATGTATAGATGTATGTATAGATAGATAGATGTATGTATAGATGTATAGATGTATGTATAGATAGATAGATGTATGTATAGATGTATAGATGTATGTATAGATAGATAGATGTATAGATGTATGTATAGATGTATGTATAGATAGATAGATGTATGTATAGATGTATGTATAGATAGATAGATGTATGTATAGATGTATGTATAGATGTATAGATGTATGTATAGATAGATAGATGTATAGATGTATGTATAGATAGATAGATGTATAGATGTATGTATAGATCGATAGATGTATAGATGTATGTATAGATAGATAGATGTATGTATAGATAGATGTATGTATGTATAGATGTATAGATGCATGTATAGATAGATAGATAGATAGATAGATAGATAGATAGATAGATAGATAGATAGATGTATAGATAGATAGATATTTTAAAAAACAGTTTTTCTTAGTTAAGGGAGCAGCTGACATTTCACAGATACGATCTTCTGCCTGCTCAGCGATGCTAAATGTGATGGAGGCGCTCATTCTTAAGCAACATGCACACCAGGTCCCAGATAAAGAGCTACCGTTTGGCCGAGCCATCCAATCACTTAATTGCGGTCTAATTCATCTGGGATGCATGTGTGATGGAGTATGAGGCCAGAGAGCGGACTGAGTGATGGGACCCTGCTGTATTTAAACAAGAGTTTAGGCATGTTGAAAATGCATCAGAGGGGCGCCGGCCGGCCCGCAGGTCAGGATGAAGTCATATTAAACAACGGCTCCGCGCTGCCATGTTTGATTTAAGTTCAGGCCGAGTGAGCCCATTAAATAAACCTCCGTTGAACGAGGGAAAAGGAGCTCTCATTTATCCACAATGCGTTGATGGGTTTAGGCGCCGGGTCCAGAGGTGAATTATGCATTCACGGCAGGCTCTGCAGATACTTTAT
Organism: Clinocottus analis; assembly: GCF_023055335.1. NCBI lineage: Eukaryota > Metazoa > Chordata > Actinopteri > Perciformes > Cottidae > Clinocottus > Clinocottus analis. The sequence continues at coordinate 2,470 of NW_027176183.1, read as the reverse complement.
TGGCTTTAGGCGAGACCTCAGCAGCGAGCCTGTAAACTGAGTTTGACAAGCCCCCCATGTAGAGCAGCAGGAGCAGAGAAATAAGCCTCTCATCGCTCATCCCTCCTTTCGCTGGGAACCTTCTGGATCACAACAACAGCAAGTAGAACATGAAGGGGCTGATATGGAGATCAGCTCCCAGGGAGGTTAAGCGCCAGGGTAACCACATCCACTGCTCGGCATCCGCATTTTTACTTTGAAGGGAAGGGAGGGGGGGAAGCCTCACTGCAGGGTACTATTTCTAAGTTTTTTGGGGCGGAGGGTTTCTGTCAGACATGAAGGGGTCTCTCAGGACGGTGTGATGCTGACAGCGACACCGGGAGACCAGAGCTGTACTGACAGTGACGGGGATGCAGACTGTGTGCTCTTGAAACAAACGGAGGGTACACACACGAGCGAGCTTCGTTTATTATCGGTAATCCCGACACTAGAAGCTTGGAGTTGTTCTCCTAAATTTGGAAATTGTCGAGGGCTTGCTTTTGTGCGCAGAGAAGAACAGCGTGTGACAGTACTGAATATGTTAAGTTACACCATTTAGTGGGATCTGGTCCAAGAGACACACTTGTTATGGGAACTCTAAGAGTCGAACAAGGATGTATTTTTGGGAAGTTAGCATCGTCAATGGAATTCTTCCCATCGGTCCGTGGCAAACACACATTTACTACTTGCATGTTTTGTTCAGCAAGATAGTCTTCACACATGAACCACAATAAACTTAAATAAATGCATTCGCTGGAAGTAAAAGAGCTAACGTTCGGCTGCGGGTGAAATGCCAGACCCCACGGTCTGGAGCTTTGAACGCTTTGGCATTTCGCCTAAATTTATATTTGAGCCGATGCATCCACCGGTTTCATAGCTTCATATTCAAAATGAAAACAAACATATGAATGGTTAAAAGAACTCAATTCAAGGCAAACGGCAAATGCATCGCATCATGTGGCTGCAATGACACTAAGTAGCAGGAAATGTTGACGTTGACTGCAAGAAACACATGCAAACCTGGGATAGTGGGTGCAGCTTTACATATTGAAAGACCTTTACATACTTTCTCAAAGTGTTAGCAAATAAAAGCAGTCTAAAACACAAAGTACCCTCGAAAACCAACAACATAGACCTGATACATGACCAAATACATGAAGAAATCCCTACTTTCATCGCCCTTTTAAGAAGAAATCGTAATCATTGATTTGATATCAATTTCTTGTCTTTTTTAGCGCGGCATAACAGATCATCTCGCTCACCTCAGTGCATATTCATGCTAACAGTGTCACGCCGTTGGATGGCTTCCTGTTTTATTTTGTGGTCAGTGTGTCTTCTGCGCTGCACTTCCTGCTCCCTGTCTGCCTTGCCACTGATTGTTTATTCCCTTCACCTGTCCTTGTTTCAGACTCCTCCCTCCTCCTGTGTCGTTCTGAAGCCCCGCCCTGATTGTTTCCACCTGTGTCTCGTTACCTGTCTTCTCCTGCGTACTTACTCCGTGTCTCGCCCCCGCATGTTTCGTCACCACCATCTGTCAGGTTTCTCGTGTTGTCTGTAGTTTTTCTAAGTGTTGTTCGTCAGTTGTTATCTTTACTAAATAAAGAACGTTTAGGATTTTTCGCTTCCTCCTGCACTTTTTCGCTCTTGACACCCGGACGTGACAAACAGGTGCTTTTGAATATGCACAACGCAGTCAAATCCACCCAAACTAACAGCAGACCACTTCCTCACCGCCTGACCTGTCCGTCAGTAACAGCTGCAGCCACCGCCGCTCAGATTTTGGCAGTGTGTGTGTGTGTGTGTGTGTGTGTGTGTGTCCACAAATTGAACACCGGGTAGTTTTTTTGTGGCACCGCTCTAACTGACCTTAAGCTCTGAAATTCAGTATGAAATGATTACAAATCCATTTGAAGTGCTGGTGAGGTTCCACTGGGAGGTGTCGGCGGTGGGAACTGTAGCGGCTGCCTCTGCACGCCGAAAATACTCCTGCGCATTAAGATACAAGTTATCACTCTTTTTTAACGCTTTAAAAAAAATGTTTTACTTTATCGAACATGAAAAGAACCCACAATACAAAGTATTTCTATTTTAAGCTGTCAGATAAATGTAGGGGAGTAAAAAGTACAATAATTCCCTCAAAGAAGTACCTCAAATTAGTGGGAGACTACTACGATTAGAAAGTTTCTAATTTCTCAAGATTACGCAACTTGTATTTGATTCTCCGCATTATGTTTGTCTCACTGAACTTTAAATTAGGAACTGAACATGAACTGCACGAGTATGACATGGTTATTATCCCTGATGTTTGGTAGTAAATGGCTTACAGGTAATAAATCATATGTTTTTATATTTTTAGGGCTGTCTTACTTGTTTTTTGTGTGTTTTTTTCGGTTTGCTGTTGTGTTGGGAACTGAGCACATGCAAGGGAAGGGAGGAATACGGCAGCAGGTGT